>NC_081186.1:34863950-34972180 GCF_029867415.1 Vicia villosa
CCAAATTATCAAAGTGTGAGTTTTGGTTGGATGAAGTTAGTTTTCTTTGACACGTGATTTCTAAGAATGGTATTGTTTTGGATCCTATGAAGATAGAAGCGGTATCTCAGTGGGAAGCTCCGAAATCAGTGTCGGAAATTCGTAGTTTTCTTGGTCTTGCAGGTTACTACAGGAATTTTATAGAAGGATTTTCAAAGTTAGCATTGCCGTTAACAAAATTGACCAGGAAGGGTCAAGCTTATATTTGGGATTCGAAATGTGAAGAAGGATTCCAGGAGTTAAAGAAAAGGTTGACTAGTGCTCCTATCTTGATTTTGCCGAATCCGGCAGAATCGTTTGTGGTATATTGTGACGCATCACTGACGGGGTTAGGTGGTGTATTGATGCAGAATCAACAAGTGGTCACTTATGCATCGAGACAACTCAAAGTGCATGAGAGGAATCATCCGACCCACGACCTAGAGTTGGCAGCTGTGGTTTTTGTTTTGAATTTATGGCGACATTATTTGTATGGTTCGAGGTTCGAGGTATTTAGTGATCATAAGAGTCTGAAGTATCTCTTCGATCAGAAAGAGCTTAATATGAGGCAGAGAAGGAGGCTAGAATTCCTTAAAGACTATGATTTTAGTTTGAATTATCATCCTGGTAAGGCAAACGTGGTTGCTGATGCATTGAGTAGGAAGACCTTGCATATGTCTATGCCAATGGTGAAAGAGTTGAATCTGATTGAACAATTTAGAGATTTGAGTTTAGTATGTGAAGGCACTCCTAATAGTGTTAAATTGGGTAGCGGTATTCTTGAAGAGATCAGAGAGGGTCAGAAAGCTGATGTTGGATTGATCGATAAGTTGACTTTGATTAACCAAGATAAAGGCGGTGAATTCAGAGTTGACGAGAATGGTATATTGAAGTTTGGTGATAGAGTGTGTGTCCGTGATGTCGCTGAACTCCGAAAGAATATTTTGGAAGAAGGACACCGTAGTGGATTGAGCATTCATCCTGGTGCTACCAAGATGTATCATGACTTGAAAAAGTTATTCTGGTGGCCTGGAATGAAGAAGGAAATTGCAGAGTTTGTTTATTCTTGTTTGACATGCCAGAAGTCAAAAATTGAACATCAAAATCCATCTGGGTTTATGCAACCACTGTTTATTTCAGAATGAAAGTGGGATAGCATATCAATGGATTTTGTTTCGGGTTTGCCGAGGACTGTTAAGAATTGCGAGGCTATCTGGGTTGTTGTGGACAGGTTGACGAAGTCTTCACACTTCATACCGGTAAGAATGGATTATCCGATGGAGAAGTTGGCTCAATTGTATATTGAAAAGATAGTTAGTCTGCATGGTATTCCTTCGAGTATCGTGTCTGACAAAGATCCAAGATT
The DNA here is from genome assembly GCF_029867415.1 of Vicia villosa. Taxonomy (NCBI): domain Eukaryota; kingdom Viridiplantae; phylum Streptophyta; class Magnoliopsida; order Fabales; family Fabaceae; genus Vicia; species Vicia villosa. The sequence goes on from NC_081186.1 coordinate 34,865,335, forward strand.
TACGTCTAAGTTCTGGGAAGGTTTGCAGAAGGCTTTGGGCACTAAGTTGAGATTGAGTTCTGCTTATCATCCACAGACCGATGGACAGACTGAGAGGGCGACCCAATCATTATAAGATTTGTTGTGTGCTTGTGTATTAGAGAAAGGTGGTGCGTGGGACAGTTATTTACCGTTGATTGATTTTACCTACATAAATAGTTATTATTTGAGCATTGGTATGGCTCCGTTTGAGGCTTTGTGTGGTAGGAGATGTAGGACGCCGTTGTGTTGGTACGAGTCTGGTGAGAGTGTTGTGATCGGGCCAAAAATTGTGCAACAGACTAAGGAAAAGATTAAGATGATTCAGGAGAAAATGAAAGCTTCTTAGAGTCGTCAAAAAAGTTATCACGACAACAGAAAGAAGACACTTGAGTTTCAAGAGGGAGATCATGTATTTATGAGAGTTACTCCTATGACGGGCATTGGTCGAGTGTTAAAGTCAAAGAAGTTGACATCGCGTTTCATTGGTCCGTTTCTGATTTCTGAAAAAGTAGGAGAAGTAGCCTATCATATTGCTTTACCGTCGATGCTTGAAAATTTACATGATGTATTTCATGTGTCTCAATTGAGGAAATACATTGTGGATCCTTCCCATGTGATCCAAGTAGACGATGTACAGGTGAAAGACAACTTGGCGGTTGAGGCTTTACCTGTGAGGATTGAAGATCGAAAGCTGAAGCAATTACGTGGCAAAGAGATGGCTTTGGTCAGAGTAGCTTGGGGAGAAACGGCTGATGGAAATGTTACTTGGGAGCTGGAAAGCCAGATGAAAGACTCCTATCCGGAACTCTTTACTTAAGGTGTGTTTTCGAGGACGAAAACTCTTTTAGTGGGGGAGAGTTGTAACACCCGTATATTTTAATTTTTAATTTAATTGGAAATTGAATTAATAATTAGACTTATTTTGGTTTTATGAAAATAAATTGGAAAAGAATGATTTATGGTATTGGGCCATGGGTGATGATTAGTAAGAAGGAGGTGTTAAGTTAGTAAAGCCCATTACTAATTTAAGGTTATTTTCATAAAATAATAAGGAAATTGGAGAGAAGGGATAGAACGTGAAAAGACTGAAGAATTGGGAACTCAAGAACGTGAAAGAGGAGCAGTAGAGGGAGAGACCAATCAAGAACGTTTGACTAAGGTAAGGGGAGACTCTCTGATTAACTTCTCTTATCGTATCTTAAGTGATGATATTGATTAGGCATATTAGTTAGATCAATTGGAATGTATGTTTAGGTTTTGGGGTTTTGGGAGATTTAGGTTGTTTTGTTGAATTGATATGATTGATGAATTGATGAATGATTTTAGTATTAGATGACCTCTAAATTGTATTATAACTGTGGTATGTTATGTTATTTGATGATGTTTTGGTGTGGGAACTGTTATGGTGCGATTTGATTGAGGTTGGGAGAGGAAATATGTCAAAATCGCAGAAAACAATTATGTATCAACGCAGCGTGCGTCGACCTATGAGACGTATGCATCGAATTACAGGTTCCCAAAAGACCAGCATGAGTTGACTCATGGGTCGATCTGAGAAAACCCGAGGGGGCAGAAAATTCTATGCGTCGACCTATGGGATTCGTGCGTCGACTCACAGTATACAAAATTTTAACAAATTTCCGAAGGCCATAACTTTCAAACCGTATGCCCGTTTTTAGTGTCGTTTCGAGCACGATGAACCTTAAGAGATAAATTATGTGTTTAAATGATGGGATGAGGTGTAGCTTGAATTATTTTGAAACATGATTTTATTTCTTGATGAATGATGTATTGTACATACATGTGATGAGATGTGTTAATACATGCTATGTTTGAAGTAATAATCATGTGATGATTTATGAGTTGTATGATGATGATAATTGGATGATATTTGAATGATGCTAATATATATTCAAACATACTTGATGATGATGATGGTGATGATGATGATGATGGTATATTTAAACATGCTTGCATTCATTCATAACCATTTGTTGAGGGCTGAATCCTGATTATGTGGGGATTCAGTGAAGGGCATAATTCCCATTGTGTGGAATTTGTGCTGGCAGGGTCGTATCTTGAAGATGTTGGATCGGTCGGTGGGTTATTCCCATTGAAGATGTTTGGTACCACATGCATTGTGTCAGTTAATTCATATGCATGATTTTCATAACATGATTGGATGTCTTTCAGTGTTATGAATTGATGATGTGTTGGTTGTGTGTTGGTTGAATTGTCTGAATATAATACAATTGGGTGATTAATATAACTATGTTGTGTTATTATTTATGATGCTATAATATTTGTTAATTGCGATGAAACTCACCCTTACATGTTGTCATTTTCAGATTGAGGATAGCGGCTTTTGCGACTTGGTGAGGATTAGCTCATGAGTCAGTACGTTTTGTTTAGCGTCAGGTGTCATGCTCTGATATTGTAACACTAGGGAATGGGATGTTTTGAGTTTATTTTTATGACTCTATTGTTTTATTTTGATGTTTTGAGGGATATAGTTTCTAAAGATGTTGAACTATTCCGTATGACTGATTTTCCGCAGTGTTAACATGAGTAGTTATGAATTGTGTTGAATTTTTTTAGTGAACGCATGACATAGACGTATGATGTTTGTTTTAAAATTTGAATTGTGGCACCCTTGTTTTCATGTACTCTAAATAATTTATTTAATTATCGCAGGGTTTAGAAGGGTGTTACAGTATGACATAGTGAATTTTAAACAGAAGGAAGAAGAATCACTAGAAGATGCGTACAAGAGGTTTAAGCGACTGTTGGTAGCATGCCCTACTCATAACATGGATGCAACTAAGAAAATGAAGAATTTTATGAATGGTCTCAAGATGAAGACTAAGCAACTCATTGACACAGCTGCTGGTGGCTCATCTAATTTTACAATAGCCACGGTTATAAAGAAGATCATTGAAGCCATTGCTGCAAATGAGCATTTAAAGTTATATAACTGTAGTGTAAGCCAGCCAAAAGGGATAATTAATTTGAAGCTGGCTAATCAAGTTGAAAAAATGCAAGACCAAATTACAGCTGAAGTCGAGAGAAGACTTAAGAAGATGACTATTGATACTTAGACCGTGGCTCAAATTCAACCGGCTCAGACTGTCAGTTGTGAAATCTATAATGGCCCTCAACAAACTGTGTATTGTGTTGTAACTCCTCAACAAATAGAAGAGATCAAGTTCTTGAAGCAGAACAATTCTTATGCTAACACCTATAATCCGGGGTGGAAGAATCATCTAAACTTCTCCTGCAAAAGATCGGCAACAACAAGTTCCTAAGAAACAACCATAGGAATACAACATCTTCAATCAAAAACCTGGAAGTTCAAGGGGGCAGATAGCACAACATCTCACTCTACAAGCACGAGGCACTCTTCCAAGCTCAATTGTGGCAAATCCAAAAAACCAAGAGAAAATTAATGATGTCACAACAAGAAGTCAGAAAGCGTTAGAGCCTGAAGAAGAAGAGGAAATAGAAGATAAATTAGTCATAGAGGTAGATCTAGAAGTGGGAGAAAAATCAGAAAGAGCTTGAAGTAGTGGTACCACCGGTTAAGCCACTTGAAGAGAAAAATAAGAAAGAAACTAAATCGGTGATCAAGATACCTTTCCCCTCTAGAGTGACAAAGAAGGATTCAAAAGAGAAAGACTTTGAGAAGTTTGCTGCAATGTTCAAAAAGTTAGAGATCAACTTACCTTTCTTTGAAGCACTTGAAAGTGGGAGATGAAACAGAAATTGTAACTAAAAAGTGTGGTAGAGTATCGCCATCAAGGAAGATCTCCATCAACAAGAAAGACCCTAGAGCGGTGGCAATATCGTGCACCATCAATGACAGAGTGTTCAAGAAGGTGTAATTAATTTTGGTTCTAGTGTGAGTTTGATGCCATTGTCCATCTTAAAAAAGCTGGAGATTGGAAAAATAAGCAAGAGTGAGACAAAGTTGAAATTTGCTGATCACACTATTAAGCAGTCAGATGGGATAGCTAAAGATGTAACACCCTTCTAAAACCCCCGCGAAAAACATAATAAAGATCAGAGTAATTATACAACAAGGATGTTACAATTAATAAAATAAATAAAACTCCAAGTCGTTTGTCATGCTTTATTAGGAATGATCCAAAAATATCAAAACACATGTTCAGCACAGCGGAAACTCATTCAACAATGTTACAAAACATCTCCAATAAAATCAACGGTACATAAACCAATAATGGCAAAACAGTGTATCACGAGTAACTCTAAGACTATCGTTCCCCAGTGTTACAAGATCAGAGCATGACCGACACGACCCAACATAACCGGATAAACTCTACGAGTCCTCCTCACCGATCACTTTAACCGCTACTTCAATCTGAAATCATCAAAGTAAGGGTGAGACTACATCATAATTAAATAGCATTATAAATCATCAGATATAGAATTTCATAAGCAATTATCCACCCTACTTAGCATATTCAGATTTATCAATTCATACCAATCACAAGCACAAGTCAAAAGTATGCACCAATAACACCACACAAGCATAACACCGGATTTCATCCTGACATGTCACAATTTATACAAAGACTGTTAGAACAAGTTTTGTTCTGATCAATATTCTTAGTTTTGATGATAACAAGGATATGAATTTTGTGTGAGATAATGTGGTACTCTAATACGTTGCAATTTCCCTTTCAGGAAATATATAAAGAGTATGCACAAATCAGTGCTCAGAAGCTTTGTCTCAGAAGGTTCAGCATGCAACATCAGAACATAGTCTGGCAAGACATCAGAAGATGGTCAAGGCAGAATCAGAACATGGGTCTATGGAAGCATCAGAAGAACTTGAGATCAGAAGCAGAAGCACTGAAGTTCTGATGGTATCACGCTCAGAAGCACTTCAAGGTCAGAAGACAAGAAGATGCTTTGCACCAAGCTGTTTGACTCTGATGATATTCAAATATTTTATTCACAAACATCAGATCAGAAGAAAGTACAAGTGGCAGGCTACGCTGACTGACAAAAGGAACGTTGGAAGCTATTAAAGGCAACGTCAGTAGTGTCATACCCCAAAATTTGCCCTCCCATATTCCATTCACAATGATGCAAAGCTCAGGGTTCAGTCCCAAAGACCACTCACTCCAAAGTCTAGAAGATCCATAGTCAACTGGTTTGACCTAAAAAGTCAACCACCACCAGAGCATAGTCAAAGCTTCCCAATTTTGGTCAACATCTAGTATGTGAAGTACAACCATCATTTGATCAAAGATTGATCATGATTCCATTAATAGAAACTCAGAGATGAACAAATACACAAAGGTTCAAATTAGGGTTTCTTAGGAGAAAGTCAACCCAACTTTGACTGGGCATAACTTTCACATGGAACATCAAAAATTCCCCACTCAAAGCCTATGTTGAAGGAAATTGGATTATCTACAAATTTGTCTCTCACAAGCCAGGGCTAGAAATGATTCATTTGAGAGATACAGTGCAAAAGATTACAGGTCATTTTCAGGCATCCTTCAAAAGCAATTTTTTGTCAGAGAGGATATGATCAAGATAAAAGCTCCAAATGAAAAATATGTTCCAAAGTGGCTTGTAGAGGACACTTTGATGTTTCCAAAAAGTATTAGAACTCTCTCATAGCTTGAAAATTGAGTGAGATATGTTTGATCAAAGTTGGTTGATTTTGGAGGACCAAATATGAAAAAGGAGGGTTCAAATTGAGAAATCTTGCAAATGGGCCTATGTTTTTATGGTACAAACTTGATCCACAAGCCTTTAGCTTATCCAAAACAAAAGGGCACGAAATTTAGCATATTAATTGATTTAATATATTTTTTTATTTTATTTTATGATTTAATTAAGAATGAAAAATCAAATATTATGGTAAAATATTCATATAGGCCAATTTCAATCAGTATTAATGGCAAAATATATTGTTATTTTCGTGCTAAATCAAATGGAAAGGAGTGATACAATATTTGGACCAAAATAGAAAGATTATATTCAAAGAAAAGATCAATTTTCATAAACATGGAAATATTGGATACAAATGCTTTGGGCTTCTCTTTTAACCTAATTCTACTCTACTATAAGTACAGAACCTAAAACAAAGGATAGGGGGTTGGAAAAAGCCGGATCAGAAGCAAGGGGTAAGAGCAAAAATCTTCAAGAAACTCAAAGTCGATTTTTGCAAATTAAGAGGAATCAAGGAGATTCAAAGGTCCTAAAAGCTTCCTAGGTTGATTCTGAACGTGTTTGGATAGGTGCACTACTTCAACACCCCCAGAAATACCTCGTATTTGCCCATGTAAGTCGTTCTGAAAATCCTTTCGATTTGAACAATATATGCATCCTCATTGAAATCTATTTGCATATTCTTGTTTGTCTCAATGTATTGGTCGTTTCTGGATTGTTTTGTTGAATTTGCGTGCCTTAATCGTATTCTACCATTAATGTCCGTTTGAAGGTTTTTAGGGTTTCAATTGGGGGTTCACGTTAGAGATAAAATTAGGATCAATTGGGGGTACAGTTAGGTTCGTATGGACCAAACGAAAGTAAGGGGAGGGTCGCGAAACATTTATGCTCGTACAGGTGCTATTCGCTATTTTCTTGGTAAGTTTGCTACGAATGGAATCGTAGCAAATTCGTAGCTAATTTTGCAGGGATTTTCAGGTGGGGTTGAGGACGATGATGAGGTGTCTGCGTATCACTGGGCATTTTGAATTCACGCGCGCGTTTTACCTATATTCGTTATATTTTGCATATAGTGTGATGGAGGCGTTTTTATAACGCAAAGCATGTTTAGCTGGGTTGGTTGCCAAGCGCGTATGGGAGGGTGAGGTCGCAGGTTCGAGCCTCCCCTCCAACATATTATTTTTTCTGAGAGTTACTTCTGGATCTGGTGCGCCTTAGCCTCACATCTTCACCATACACCCTCATGATCTAACCTTTAATCCTCCATTAAGCCAAGATCCAACGTCCAGAATTAATCCCTGTATTATGCTCCCTCATAATAACCACACTGGATAAAGACCTTAATAAACTTAATAATTTTTAACTATTTGTTTTATTTTAATTAAAATACTTATTTTTAATATATACTAATTATGTTATAATTATTTCTTTAATAAAATAAATACATAATGATTATATTAAAAAAATTTCAATTTGTTATTCGTGCCGATTAAACCGATTGATCGCTATGGGTAACAATGATTTTAATTAAAATACTATTTAACTAAAATAAAAATTCAAACCATATTCGATTAAATGGTTGCAATCATCTTATTGATTGTGATGATTAATCTTGCCTTATTCTAAAATAAATTTGTTATTATTTGTAATCGTGTTAATCGACTACGAGGGGTAACAATACAAAAATAAAATTTATAAAATAATAATAAAACACCTTAATTCATTATTAGTGATAATCGAATCAATCGATTTGAATTGGTAATGGTACAAAACCCCTAATCTTTTGACTACGGTGATCAAACCTATTGATCATTGCGGTTAATTGTGCCAAATCAGGGTTGTACGCCCAGAACATTTAAAACAACTTCAAAACATTTTTTCAAACCTCAAACTCCAAATACAGATTTTTATCTACGACAGGCTATTCAAAGCCTTCAAACCTTCAAATCAAATTTCAAACCTTAAGGGCGTACAACCCGCCCCCCGAACTACGTTGACTCTGATTCTCCCTAAGGAGATACGTAGGCACTTGGCAACAAGGCGAGTCCCCCTCCCTAAAATCTCAATTTTTCCCCTATTCAATTTTTTAGCCATAAACCTTCATCTTTGCAATGTTAACCTTTAGGAAAGGGTTTTGGGTGCCTAACACCTTCCCTTAACCCGAATATAGTATCTTACCCTGATCTCTTAACTGCGTAGGTTTCCTATTCGCCTTGGTAGAATAGGTGGCGACTCTAAACCTTTCAATTTTAGGGCAGGTTGCTACAGCTGGCGACTCTGCTGGGGATAACTTAAATGGTGAATACTATGCTCCTATAGGTCTTAGGTTTTGGCAGGGTTTAGGTTTGACAACTTTTTAGGGTTTGGCTAATTCGCCTTTTTTAGGGTTTGTAATTATTTTTTTTATTTTTTAAAAAAAAAATTTGTTTATTTATTTTTTATCTAAAAAATATTTAATTGTTTATAATATGTTTATATTTAATTGTTTATGTTAATATATTTATATTTAAGTGCCTAATTGTCATATTTTTATATGCACTGCTGACATATTATGTAATGTTAAAACCCTAAGTGTGGGAGTTAACCTTGAGATCAATAGGGGAGTATGAATCTCCTACGAGTCTCATTGATAACTCCACTCGGAGTGGGTTAGGTATTTGGAAATGTCCAAAACGAGGCTTGACTTTGTTGAGGGCAGGACTGGATACTTGGCTGATCTCTCCGAGAACCTACCCCAAAAATTCGAACCTCATGGATAAAATGTGTTGTTCTAAAATCCGAAGAGACAAAAAGTCTCGGAGGCTACGAACGACCCCATGAGACCTTCTAGAACACCCCCTATAATAAGGTTGGCTCCCAAGAGCCGCTACGTCGGACCTATGAACCTATGTGATTATGTGTTATATGTATATATATGTGTTGATCATTTTTTTTATTATTTCTTTTTCCATTCATCATACATCAGGGGCATTCTTGCATCATATCTTATTCAAAAAAAAAAGAAGGAAAAAAAGGATATCATACATATCATGCATGGCATACACATCATTTTCATGACATTAAGAGAAGATTCCTCTTCTATTTCCAGAACAAGGGACCATTGGGAAGGATAACCTAACATCCCGACCATATCATCCAACAAGATTTCAGCAGAAGAGATCAATGGATCAGCAAAAGCAACAGGGTGGCCAATGCACCTGGAGGTCCAAGCCAAAACGATCATTCACTCCGTTGTACATGCCATTGTCTCAAGCTTTGCAACATCTACTCAGTCAGAACTTGGTAACTTTGCTACCTCCATACTCAGCTCCAGCTAACCCCGCTCCTGGGTACAAACATCATGCTAGGTGCGCTTATCATTCAGACAGTCCTGGCCATGATACAGAGGACTGTGGGCCGTTAAAGCACAAGATCCAAGATTTGATTGAAGAAGGGCTCATTGAGTTCGAAGATCCTCGCAAGTCTAATACCATAGGTGGCTAGAAGGAGGATTTCTTAGATCATTAGTTTTGTTTTCATTCGCAATTTCTTTCCGTTTGTTTAAACATTAGTCTTATGACATATGCTATGTACTTTACAACAATCATTAATGCATTGCTTACGTTTGTCTTAATTCATTCCTAGTGTTCTCACTATATTCAAAACTGTGTTTTTACTTGGTTTTCTCCTTTGTGATATTCAACTCTCGATTAAAGTCGTACACCTTTAGAGGGAGAATGACGAAAACGATACCACAATTTCATACACTACGCTTTCGAACAGATCGTGTTGACGATGTACAGGCATTTGTTCAATTCCTAAATAATGGAGATATAAGGATGTTAATCCCTCGTCAACCCCTTTGAGCCTAAAGAAGTAGGAGTTTTCCTTTATATAAAATAAAACCCTTCATATATAACCTGGGGTAGGGTAGTTGCTCAGTTAACTTAATCATTCCAAATTGTTCCTTTGAACATAATCGCTGATGGTTCTTCGTCATCAATTAAGTCCAGCAGTCAATGTCCGCAAAGAAAAAGAAAGCAATACAAGGGCCTGCTAAGTCAAAACCTATTAAGGATACTTAGGCAAAATTGGGGCATCCCGCTGACTGTAGTTTTAAAACGAACAGTTTAGGCAAAGTTGAAAAGAGGTCACTACATACCCTCACAAAAGAAAAGAAAGGAGGATGACTGCCTTTGCAAAGTAAACTTCTGTTTTTTGAACCATCATAAATGTCAACGTCATAATTCCCAAATTCTTTTGGAGACTAAATGCATAGTTAACTGAGCATAGGACTGGAGAACATCACGAAGATGGGGATGGGTACAAATGAACTTTGAGCCTCTATCTTTTGTTTCTTTAAACCGTGAACCAGGCCACGTTACAACCCTTAAAAGTCCTAACTGAAGCATGGTTAGTTCGAAAGCATACCGTTACCAAAGGTATCCCGACTCCTTAAGGTCTACTATAACTCTTGAGTAGATATCACTTTCTTACAAAAAAAAAAACTTCGTTTTACTCAAAAAATGTTTTTAAACTTTCAAGACAGACATATGCATTCGCATCTTATGAATTTCATTACAAAGTACACTTGTCTATATAGATTTAAATGTTAACATCAGGGAGAAGTTGCATGGGGCATGGCTAACGGCTAAAAATCCTACTGACTGACGAAGTAGCTTTAAAAACTCGTCAAAGGAAAGAAACATCTCTTACACATGACCAGGATGGCTAAATGTGCACACAGGGCATAACCTGTCATTACGCCATTTACATGGGGCAAATCTAATCAAGATCCATAGAATCTTTCAAGGACGCTGAAAAGCCCATGGGGCAAGTCCATCACCTGGGGGCACGTTGCAAAGGTCACTCAGTATCAGATGGTGTCAATGCCAGTCTCACATCCTTTCTAGGAACCTTTATAGGATACTTCTCAATCTGTCCATATAGTCTTCTTTAAGACATGTTCAAATACTTCTCACCCTTTTTAGGAGCCTTTTTCAGACAGTCCTTTAAAGACCCACCTTCTTATCCTTTCTATTTTCAAACCCTTTCAAACAGTCTTCTCTAAGACATATTCCTTTCCAAGAACCTTTTCTAGGTAGTCTTCTGTAAGACATCTCTTAATTTTTTTCAGTTAGTCTTTTAAGACATATTCAAACTCCTCTTATGCTTTCAAGAACCTTGTCAAACTTTGTTTAAAGTATAGAGTCTTCTCTAAGACAGTTCACCATCCTTTTTAGGGTGATCTTCTTCAAGATGTTTTTCCTAAGTTTTATTTAAAACCCCACAAACAGTCTTTATCCTCTATAGGAATCTTTTGACCCTCTGCACAAACATATCCCTTTGAGCTTTAAAGCGCAATCTTATTTAAGATAATTTCCCACTTCTTTCCAAGGACCTCTTCAGGTAATCTTATAAAAGACATCATCTCATTCTGAGTACTCAGCAAATCACTTTCCGTCAGGCGCGACCGAAACGCATGACTCATTCTGAAAAACATCTGCTTCATATTCAAACCAACACTTAGCGTCAAGGAGACCTCTAAATTGGTCTAATCAAAGACGATCATTCCTGATAAAGACCCTTAAATGGGGAAACCACGTTCAGAGGCTTTTCCTAAAACAGGGGCATACAATCCAGAATCCTATTAACTAGGGGGCATGTCTTTCAAGAATTCAAACACTGGGGCAATACATTCAGGCAAGACATGGTGAAATTCGAGTTCTCTCTAAAGGTCCTTCCTTCAGGCTAAAGGGCAAGTCTCCAAATTTCTGATATTCGGGAAGTCACACTAGGAGCATTGTTGCATAATTGATCTTCCCACGCCCGTACTATTTACATCCTGCAGTGTGGGATCGGCATACATGCATAACTCTCATTTATTTTGAGAATCTCATTACATGACACATGCATCATGACATTGCATAAAATTAACGCTGCCTTTTCAGGTCACTCCATAATTCAAAAGGATGTTATCATCCAAATTACAGCGCATATGCGATCGTATCCACGATTCAATCTTAACACACACAGATACAATTCCAAATACCTCATTCCAAGTCTTTCTTCAAAGACAATCCAGAAGCAACCAAAGAATTTCTTACCTCTCCAGGTAGTCTTGTCCAAGACAATTATCCTAATCTTTCCAAGCAGTCTTGTTTAAGACATATCCTAACCTTTCTAGGTAGTTTTATTTAGAATATTACATAGCCTTTATAGGAACCTTTCTAGGTAGTTTTGTTTAAAATGCTTCGTATCCTCTATAGGAATCTTTCCAGATAGTTTTGTTTAAAACGTATCATGTCCTTTATAGGAACCTTTCTAGGTAGTTTTGTTTAAAACGTCTTATGTCCTCTATAAGAACCTTTCTAGGTAGTTTTGTTTAAAATGTCTCATGTCCTTTATAGGAACCTTTCTAGGTAGTTTTGTTTAAAATGTCTCATGTCCTTTATAGGAACCTTTCTAGGCAGTTTTGTTTAAAACATCTTATGTCCTTTATAGGAACCTTTCTAGGTAGTTTTGTTTAAAACGTATTATGTCCTCTATAGGAACCTTTCTAGGTAGTTTTGTTTAAAACATATCGTTCCCTTTATAGGAATCTTTCTAGATAGTTTTGTTTAAAACGTATCGTTTCCTTTATAGGAACCTTTCTAGGTAAGTCTTGTTTAAGATATCCCGTATCCTATCTAAGAGCCTTTCCAGGTGAGTCCTGTTCAAGACGTTTCATATCATTTATAGGAACCTGTCTAGGTAGTCTAGTTGAGACATTTCATATCCTTTCTAAAAAAAAAAAACCTCTCCAGGTGAATCTTGTTTAAGATGTTTCATATCTTTTTAGGAGCCTTTCTAGGTGAGTCTTATTTAAGACATATCATGCCTTTCTAGGTAGCCTTTTTGAAATGTTTATCCATTCTTTTCTAAGACACGCTTAGTTCTTTTAAAGAACTCCTCAGTTAGTCTTCTCCAAGACATTCTTCCTAAGCATTGTTCAAAGCCTAAGCTTCTTCGCATCAACTTCCGATATACCCTATTTAGGAACCTCTTCAGGTAGTCTTATGTAAGACATTACTTCCCCTCTCCTCAGATACAATCAAATGATCCAGGTCTGAAAAGCATATGCTTTAGACAAGTACCCTTCCAGGCAAATCAATGGCATCTATAAGCCCATCTCCCAGAGAACTCTTTCCCTACGCAAGCAAATTTCAGGGCATTTCAGTGTCCAATCATCTTCTACCTCTTCAGGTTCAAGAAGATTGAACAGGGGCAGCTGTCATACCCCAAAATTTGCCCTCCCATATTCCATTCACAATGATGCAAACCTCAGGGTTCAGTCCCAAAGACCACTCACTCCAAAGTCCAGAAGATCCATAGTCAACTGGTTTGACCTAAAAAGTCAACCACCACCAGAGCATAGTCAAAGCTTCCCAATTTTGGTCAACATCTAGTATGTGAAGTACAACCATCATTTGATCAAAGATTGATCATGATTCCATTAATAGAAACTCAGAGATGAACAAATACACAAAGGTTCAAATTAGGGTTTCTTAGGAGAAAGTCAACCCAACTTTGACTGGGCATAACTTTCACATGGAACATCAAAAATTCCCCACTCAAAGCCTATGTTGAAGGAAATTGGATTATCTACAAATTTGTCTCTCACAAGCCAGGGCTAGAAATGATTCATTTGAGAGATACAGTGCAAAAGATTACAGGTCATTTTCAGGCATCCTTCAAAAGCAATTTTTTGTCAGAGAGGATATGATCAAGATAAAAGCTCCAAATGAAAAATATGTTCCAAAGTGGCTTGTAGAGGACACTTTGATGTTTCCAAAAAGTATTAGAACTCTCTCATAGCTTGAAAATTGAGTGAGATATGTTTGATCAAAGTTGGTTGATTTTGGAGGACCAAATATGAAAAAGGAGGGTTCAAATTGAGAAATCTTGCAAATGGGCCTATGTTTTTATGGTACAAACTTGATCCACAAGCCTTTAGCTTATCCAAAACAAAAGGGCACGAAATTTAGCATATTAATTGATTTAATATATTTTTTTATTTTATTTTATGATTTAATTAAGAATGAAAAATCAAATATTATGGTAAAATATTCATATAGGCCAATTTCAATCAGTATTAATGGCAAAATATATTGTTATTTTCGTGCTAAATCAAATGGAAAGGAGTGATACAATATTTGGACCAAAATAGAAAGATTATATTCAAAGAAAAGATCAATTTTCATAAACATGGAAATATTGGATACAAATGCTTTGGGCTTCTCTTTTAACCTAATTCTACTCTACTATAAGTACAGAACCTAAAACAAAGGATAGGGGGTTGGAAAAAGCCGGATCAGAAGCAAGGGGTAAGAGCAAAAATCTTCAAGAAACTCAAAGTCGATTTTTGCAAATTAAGAGGAATCAAGGAGATTCAAAGGTCCTAAAAGCTTCCTAGGTTGATTCTGAACGTGTTTGGATAGGTGCACTACTTCAACACCCCCAGAAATACCTCGTATTTGCCCAGGTAAGTCGTTCTGAAAATCCTTTCGATTTGAACAATATATGCATCCTCATTGAAATCTATTTGCATATTCTTGTTTGTCTCAATGTATTGGTCGTTTCTGGATTGTTTTGTTGAATTTGCGTGCCTTAATCGTATTCTACCATTAATGTCCGTTTGAAGGTTTTTAGGGTTTCAATTGGGGGTTCACGTTAGAGATAAAATTAGGATCAATTGGGGGTACAGTTAGGTTCGTATGGACCAAACGAAAGTAAGGGGAGGGTCGCGAAACATTTATGCTCGTACAGGTGCTATTCGCTATTTTCTTGGTAAGTTTGCTACGAATGGAATCGTAGCAAATTCGTAGCTAATTTTGCAGGGATTTTCAGGTGGGGTTGAGGACGATGATGAGGTGTCTGCGTATCACTGGGCATTTTGAATTCACGCGCGCGTTTTACCTATATTCGTTATATTTTGCATATAGTGTGATGGAGGCGTTTTTATAACGCAAAGCATGTTTAGCTGGGTTGGTTGCCAAGCGCGTATGGGAGGGTGAGGTCGCAGGTTCGAGCCTCCCCTCCAACATATTATTTTTTCTGAGAGTTACTTCTGGATCTGGTGCGCCTTAGCCTCACATCTTCACCATACACCCTCATGATCTAACCTTTAATCCTCCACTAAACCAAGATCCAACGTCCAGAATTAATCCCTGTATTATGCTCCCTCATAATAACCACACTGGATAAAGACCTTAATAAACTTAATAATTTTTAACTATTTGTTTTATTTTAATTAAAATACTTATTTTTAATATATACTAATTATGTTATAATTATTTCTTTAATAAAATAAATACATAATGATTATATTAAAAAAATTTCAATTTGTTATTCGTGCCGATTAAACCGATTGATCGCTATGGGTAACAATGATTTTAATTAAAATACTATTTAACTAAAATAAAAATTCAAACCATATTCGATTAAATGGTTGCAATCATCTTATTGATTGTGATGATTAATCTTGCCTTATTCTAAAATAAATTTGTTATTATTTGTAATCGTGTTAATCGACTACGAGGGGTAACAATACAAAAATAAAATTTATAAAATAATAATAAAACACCTTAATTCATTATTAGTGATAATCGAATCAATCAATTTGAATTGGTAATGGTACAAAACCCCTAATCTTTTGACTACGGTGATCAAACCTATTGATCATTGCGGTTAATTGTGCCAAATCAGGGTTGTACGCCCAGAACATTTAAAACAACTTCAAAACATTTTTTCAAACCTCAAACTCCAAATACAGATTTTTATCTACGACAGGCTATTCAAAGCCTTCAAACCTTCAAATCAAATTTCAAACCTTAAGGGCGTACAACCCGCCCCCCGAACTACGTTGACTCTGATTCTCCCTAAGGAGATACGTAGGCACTTGGCAACAAGGCGAGTCCCCCTCCCTAAAATCTCAATTTTTCCCCTATTCAATTTTTTAGCCATAAACCTTCATCTTTGCAATGTTAACCTTTAGGAAAGGGTTTTGGGTGCCTAACACCTTCCCTTAACCCGAATATAGTATCTTACCCTGATCTCTTAACTGCGTAGGTTTCCTATTCGCCTTGGTAGAATAGGTGGCGACTCTAAACCTTTCAATTTTAGGGCAGGTTGCTACAAGTAGACACAGCGTGAACAAGGCTCGAGGTAGTTGACAAAAGCGTGAAACATTAAATGCAAAGATGTACGGAATACGCAAAGCATTAAATGCGTTCAACGGTCATCTTCTCAAACGCCTATAAATATGAAGTTCTGATGAGAAGCAACGTTAACAACTCTGAACCAAATTCTGTGAATATTAACTTGCTGAAACGCTGTTCAATTCAAAGCTCAGAAACTTCATCTTCATCAGAGCTCACTACATTGCTGTTGTAATATATTAGTGAGATTAAGCTTAAACGTTAGGAGAAATATCACTGTTGTGATTATAGCTTTTTAAGAAGCATTTGTAAAACTCTTATTTGATTACATTAATTTGTAAGTAACTAGAGTGATCAAGTGTTGATCAGGATACTCTAGGAAGTCTTAGCTTGTGTCTAAGCAGTTGTAATTAGAGTGATCACGTGGTGGTCAGGATACTCTAAGAAAGTCTTAGCTTGTGTCTAAGCATTTGTTCCTGGAGTGATCAGGTTGTGATCAGGATACTCTAGAAGACTTAGTCGTGGGCTAAGTCGAAAACCATTGTAATCTGTTGCGATTAGTGGATTAAATCCTCAGGTGAGGTAAATCACTCCGCGGGGGTGGACTGGAGTAGTTTAGTTAACAACGAACCAGGATAAAAATAACTGTGCATATTGTTTTTATCGTTCAAGTTTTTAGACTACACTTATTCAAACCCCCCCCTTTCTAAGTGTTTTTCTATCCTTCAATTGGCATCAGAGCGCCGGTTCTAAGGTGCAAGCACTTAACCGTGTTTAGAAAAGATTCAGGAAGAGAAAAACGCTTCAGTAAAAGATGGATGGTGAAATTCCAACAAATCCAGCTGCATCTACATCTGGCTCTACTGAGCAATACAATGGTAACAATGGTTATACTAAACCACCAGTATTTGATGGTGAAAACTTTGAATACTGGAAAGATAAACTGGAAAGTTACTTTCTTGGTCTAGATGCTGATCTATGGGATCTTCTGTTGGATGGTTACAAACATCCTGTTAAAGCTACTGGTGTAAGGCTCACGAGAAGCGAAATGAATGATGATCAAAAGAAAGATTTCAAGAATCATCACAAATGCAGGACTGTTTTGCTGAATGCTATCTCTCATGCTGAGTATGAGAAGATATCTAACAGGGAAACGGCCCATGACATATATGAGTCCTTGAAGATGACTCATGAAGGAAATGCTCAAGTCAAGGAGACCAAAGCTCTTGCACTAATCCAGAAGTATGAAGCCTTCAAGATGGACGATGACGAAGACATTGAAAAGATGTTTTCAAGATTTCAAACTCTGACTGCTGGATTGAGAGTTCTTGACAAAGGCTACACCAAGGCTGACCATGTAAAGAAGATCATCAGAAGCTTGCCCAGAAGATGGGGCCCAATGGTGACTGCATTCAAGATTGCGAAGAATCTGAATGAAGTTTCTTTGGAAAAGCTTATCAGTGCCTTGAGAAGCCATGAAATTGAGCTGGACGCAAACGAGCCTCAGAAGAAAGGTAAGTCTATTGCATTAAAATCTAATGTTAAAAAATGCACTAACGCTTTTCAGGCTAGAGAAGAAGATCCTGAAGAATCAGAATCTGAAGAAGATGATGAACTGTCCATGATCTCCAGAAGGGTAAACCAACTCTGGAAAAGCAAGCAAAGGAAGTTCAGAGGCTTCAGAAGTTCAAAGAGATTTGAACGTGGAGAATCTTCTGGTGACAGAAGATCTGACAAGAAGAAGGTTGTCTGCTATGAGTGCAATGAGCCTGGGCATTACAAGAATGAGTGTCCGAAACTTCAGAAGGAGAATCCCAAGAAGAAGTTTCATAAGAAGAAAGGTCTTATGGCAACATGGGACGATTCTGAATCAGAATCAGGATCAGACTCTGAAGGAGAGCAGGCAAACTTTGCGCTGATGGCGACAGAAGATGATGGATCTGAATCTACATCAGAATTAGATTCTGAAGAGGTATTTTCTGAACTATCTAGAGAAGAGTTAATTTCCAGTCTAACAGAGCTTCTTGAATTAAAAGCTCATCTTAGTATCAAATACAAAAAGCTGAAAAAGCAATTTGAATTTGAAACCAAGAAGCTTGAGTTGGAAAATTCTGAATTAAAAGAAAAAGTTTTAAAATTATCCAATAATGTTGGATCTCCTTCTGATTCAGAAAAATCCACTCCCAGTCTGAATCATATTCTGAAAGAATATGATTTAAGTTTCAGGAAGTTCTTATCTAGAAGTATTGGCAGAAGTCAGCTAGCTTCTATGATATATGCTGTGTCTGGAAACAAGAGAGTTGGCATTGGTTATGAGGGTGAAATCCCATACAAGCTTGAATCTGTGGATGATATGAAAATATCATACAAGCCTCTGTATAACCAATTTAAATTTGGCCACTCCCATGATATTAAGCACACATCACATGCACAAAGTTTTCACATAACACACACCAAGAAGCATGTGACACAACCTAAGAAATATCATGGAACTCAGAATAAGAAGTATCATACTGTTCCTCCTGTTAAATATTTTGCTAAACCCAAGTTCAATCAGAACTTGAGGAGAACTAACAAGAAAGGACCCAAGAAATTGTGGGTACCTAAGGAAAAGATTATTCCTATTGCAGATATCCTTGGCGGCAAAGAGGACAGGAAGCAAAATGTCATGGTACCTGGACTCTGGATGCTCGCGACACATGACGGGAAGAAGGTCTACATTCCAAGACCTGGTGCTTAAACCAGGTGGAGAAGTCAAGTTTGGAGGAGATCAGAAGGGCAAAATTATTGGCTCTGGAACCATAAGTCTTGGTAACTCTCCTTCCATAACTAATGTACTTCTTGTAGAAGGATTAACGCATAACTTATTGTCCATAAGTCAATTGAGTGACAATGGTTATGATATAATCTTTAATCAAAAGTCTTGCAAGGCTGTAAGTCAGAAGGATGGCTCAATCCTATTTACAGGCAAGAGGAAGAACAACATTTATAAGATTGATCTTTCTGATCTTGAGAAGCAGAAGGTGACTTGTCTTATGTCTGTTTCTGAAGAGCAATGGGTCTGGCACAGAAGATTAGGTCATGCTAGTTTGAGAAAGATTTCTCAGATTAACAAACTAAATCTGGTCAGAGGACTCCCAAATCTGAAATACAAATCAGACGCTCTTTGTGAAGCATGTCAGAAGGGCAAGTTCTCCAGACCTGCATTCAAGTCTAAGAATGTTGTTTCTACCTCAAGGCCGTTAGAACTCTTGCACATTGATCTGTTTGGCCCAGTCAAAACAGCATCTGTCAGAGGGAAGAAATATGGATTAGTCATCGTTGATGATTATAGCCGCTGGACATGGGTAAAGTTCTTGAAACACAAGGATGAGTCTCATTCAGTGTTCTTTGAATTCTGCACTCAGATTCAATCTGAGAAAGAGTGTAAAATCATAAAGGTCAGAAGTGATCATGGTGGCGAATTTGAGAACAGATTCTTTGAGGAGTTCTTCAAAGAAAATGGTATTGCCCATGATTTCTCTTGCCCTAGAACTCCACAGCAAAATGGAGTTGTAGAGCGAAAGAATAGGACTCTACAAGAAATGGCCAAAACCATGATCAATGAAACCAATATGGCTAAGCATTTCTGGGCAGAAGCAATTAACACTGCATGCTATATTCAGAATAGAATCTCTATCAGACCTATTCTAAATAAGACTCCTTATGAATTGTGGAAGAACAGAAAGCCCAACATTTCTTATTTCCATCCTTTTGGATGTGTATGTTTTATTCTGAATACTAAAGGTCATCTTGGTAAGTTTGATTCTAAAGCACAAAAGTGTTTCCTTCTTGGATATTCTGAACGCTCTAAAGGCTACAGAGTATACAATACTGAAACATTGATTGTAGAAGAATCAATCAATATCAGGTTTGATGATAAGCTTGGTCTTGAAAAACCAAAGCAGTTTGAGAATTTTGCAGATTTTGATATTGATATATCAGAAGTTGAAGAACCAAGAAGCAAAGCTGCAGAAGCTGGCAGTCTCAGAAGCAATGGATCAGAAGATCAAGTTGCTGCATCTTTAGAGAATCTTAGGATTTCTGAAGAACCAACTGTCAGAAGATCACCTAGACTTGCTTCAGCTCATTCAGAAGATGTGATCCTTGGAAAGAAAGATGATCCCATCAGAACAAGGGCATTCCTTAAGAACAATGCAGAATGTCAATTAGGTCTTGTTTCTTTGATCGAGCCAACTTCTGTTGATCAAGCTCTAGAAGATCCAGACTGGATAATTGCCATGCAAGAAGAACTAAATCAGTTTACAAGGAATGATGTATGGGACTTGGTTCCTAGACCAAAAGGATTTAACATCATCGGCACTAAGTGGGTGTTCAGAAACAAGCTAAGCGAGAAAGGTGAAGTGGTAAGAAACAAAGTCAGACTGGTTGCTCAGGGTTATAGTCAGCAAGAAGGGATTGATTATACAGAAACCTTTGCACCAGTGGCCAGGTTAGAATCTATTCGTCTTTTAATTTCTTTTGCCACTCAACACAACATCACTCTTTATCAGATGGATGTCAAGAGTGCCTTCTTAAATGGTTATATAGATGAAGAAGTTTATGTTCACCAACCTCCTGGTTTTGAAGACTCCATGTCTCCAAATCATGTTTTCAAATTAAAGAAATCACTATACGGATTGAAACAAGCTCCCAGAGCTTGGTATGAACGTTTGAGTTCTTTCCTTCTGGAAAATGATTTCACTAGAGGAAAAGTGGACACTACTCTCTTTTGTAAAACATTTAAAAAGGATATTTTAATTTGTCAAATATATGTTGATGATATCATCTTTGGAACATCTAATGCTACACTTGGAAAGGAGTTTGCTGAGTCTATGCAGGCTGAATTTGAAATGAGCATGATGGGAGAACTCAAGTATTTCCTTGGGATTCAAATCAACCAAACTTCCGATGGAACCTATGTTCATCAAACGAAGTATGTGAAAGAACTTCTGAAGAAGTTTAATCTTTCTGAAAGCAAAGAAGCCAAAACTCCTATGCATCCAACATGTGTACTGGGTAAGGATGAGGTAAGTAAGAAGGTAGATCAGAAGTTGTACAGAGGTATGATTGGATCTCTTCTATATCTAACTGCTTCTAGACCTGACATTCTCTTTAGTGTTTGTTTGTGTGCTCGATTCCAATCAGATCCAAGAGAATCTCATTTAACAGCGGTTAAGAGAATTCTAAGGTATCTGAAAGGTACTACTAATGTTGGTTTAGTTTACAGAAGATCTAAAGATTACAACTTAGTAGGATTCTGTGATGCTGACTATGCTGGAGATAGAATAGAAAGAAAGAGCACTTCTGGAAGTTGTCAATTTCTTGGAAGTCATCTGATCTCATGGTACAGCAAGAAGCAAGCTACTATTGCTCTCTCAACAACAGAAGCAGAATATGTTGCTGCTGCTGGTTGTAGCACACAAATGCTCTGGATGAGAAGTCAGCTGGAAGATTATCAGATATATGAGAGTAACATTCCTATTTTCTGTGATAATACTTCTGCTATATGTTTATCTAAGAATCCTATTTTACATTCAAAAGCTAAACATATTGAGATTAAACATCATTTCATAAGGGACTATGTTCAGAAGGGTGTTATATCTTTAAACTTTGTGGATACAGACCATCAATGGGCTGATATCTTTACAAAACCCCTTGCTGAAGATAGGTTTAAGTTCATTCTGAAGAATATCAGTATGGATTTATGCCCAGAATGAGAAGATGAGAAGATCTTATGTATGAGTATCCTCTGAAATGAAATTGGATTATTTTTTTAAGAAGTTCTGATTGAATTCAATTAGAAATTGTGATTCTGTTATTACTAACGTTTCAATTTCTAAGTTGATTCAGAATCTCTTTAAAAGCAAAACAGCTGTAACTGGCTATCCAAATGGTAAACACGTGTTCACTATTTCTGGACAAGCGTGCGTGCAGTTGAGGGGACGTCTACTTAGGTAACTGTGCAAATCACGTCTTTTGTCATTACTATCTCTCCTCGCGTCATGTTACATTAAATGCCATTCATCATTTCTTTTATTGTCCTTCTTTTCTTTTTTATATTCCTCGAACGTTTCCCTCTTCTTTTTCCCTCTATTTATTCCTTCATTTCGTTGCATTTTTTATAGGTCTTGGCTCTCTTTCTCTTTCTTTTTCTCTCTTGTCCAACAAAGTTTTTCTTTGGCATAAACCCTAGTTCATTCATCTTCAACCTAGCGTTCATCATGAATCCTTTCAACTCAATGAGAACGAATGGAAGGGTTGATCAGTTACAAGATGTGAAGCATATCTTGGGATGGCTCTCCAAGTCTCTTTCAAGACAGATCTCTTCTTTAATGCTGTTATCAACATTTATCCAAAGGAAGAAGACCTTCTTGAGTCACTGGAGCCCGTTTGCAACATTAGCTCTCTGTCTATGAACTGTCCCTCACTTCCTCTTTGGTCTCTTGGATCTCTCCTACAGTGGAGGTTCTAGTCTGGACAGGCATGAAGAGTTTTCAAGCTTCCATGGTTGAACAAACTGAAGACCAGAGGGTTCTTGAGTTGTTTGCGCAGTCCTTGTGTAGGATAGAGTCTTAGGCTTTAAGTCTTTGTAGTTTTTCTTTCCTTGTTGCATCTGTTTTTCCTGCATTCCTCTTTTGTAATCCTTCTTGTTGAAATCAATGAAAAGTTATTTATGTTTCTTTCCTTGTGTCTCTTGCTTTACATCTGAATCTTTTATGTTTTTGATGATATGACAAAAAGGGGGAGAAATAGGTGATAAATGATTTGATTTAATCAGTTGCTTTACTAACAGAAGCTGCAAGCTTCATATGTTTTTAAGTTGTGTTGTTGCAGGAATCGAAGATTCAAGATCAACATGAGAAGCAACAAGATGAGAATCAAGCTCTTGGATTCTTGAAGCAAGCTGAGTGCTAGGAAGCTTCAGAATCAGAAGCAAGAAGGAAGAATGATCAGAAATTCTGATAATAGAATATGATCCTAATCATTGTCTATTTGCTCTGATACATTGTCTATTGGATCTAATATATTTTATATGGCTTATATGGCTTTGATACATATTTTGTGTTCTGATACACATTTTATGTTCTAACTCATTCATGCTGACTTTTGTCGTTTAGTTTTGTTCTGTAACATTTCAGGATGTAGAGATGCTCTAATGATGCTCTGGTACATTCAACAATGTTCTGATACAATCTAGCATGAAGTGATGTAAGAAGAAATTCAAAGCTCTGAAGCTATCCAAGGGAAGAAGAAATCAGAAGCTGTGAATGTTCTAAAGATCCAGAAAACTCAAGTTCTGAAGCTGTCCTAAATGGAAGCATGAATCAGAAGCTGTGAATGTTCTGAAGATCAAAGAAATTCAAGTTCTGAAGCTGTCCTAAATGGAAGCAGGAATCAGAAGCTGTGAATGCTCTGAAGATCAAAGAAATTCAAGTTCTGAAGCTGTCCTAAATGGAAGCAGGAATCAGAAGCTGTGAGTGTTCTAGGGATCTAAAGAAATTCAAGTTCTGAAGCTGTCCAATGGAAGCAGAAGTCAGAAGCTATGAATTATCAGAAGCAAGAAGCTTATGTGATCGTCTCTACCGAAATAATCAGGGAAGTCTTTTATTAAAGTTCTTCGAGTATTTATTTCAGGGGGAGATTAGTCATCTCAGGGGGAGATTGTTAATCTCAGGGGGAGACATATTCACATGCTTATACTATAGCTGTGTAATTTGTCTTTAGCCGTCTGCTCTTTCTGATCGCAAATTCATATCATTTATATATGTTTTTGTCATCATCAAAAAGGGGGAGATTGTTAGAACAAGTTTTGTTCTGATCAATATTCTTAGTTTTGATGATAACAAGGATATGAATTTTGTGTGAGATAATGTGGTACTCTAATATGTTGCAATTTCCCTTTCAGGAAATATATAAAGAGTATGCACAAATCAGCGCTCAGAAGCTTTGTCTCAGAAGGTTCAGCATGCAACATCAGAACATGGCCTGTCAAGACATCAGAAGATGGTCAAGGCAGAATCAGAACATGGGTCTATGGAAGCATCAGAAGAACTTGAGATCAGAAGCAGAAGCACTGAAGATCTGATGGTATCACGCTCAGAAGCACTTCAAGGTCAGAAGACAAGAAGATGCTTTGCACCAAGCTGTTTGACTCTGATGATATTCAAATATTTTATTCACAAACATCAGATCAGAAGAAAGTACAAGTGGCAGGCTATGCTGACTGACAAAAGGAACGTTGGAAGCTATTAAAGGCAACGTCAGTAGACACAGCGT
This sequence comes from Vicia villosa, assembly GCF_029867415.1. Lineage (NCBI taxonomy): Eukaryota > Viridiplantae > Streptophyta > Magnoliopsida > Fabales > Fabaceae > Vicia > Vicia villosa. The sequence continues at coordinate 34,889,559 of NC_081186.1, forward strand.
GAACAAGGCTCGAGGTAGTTGACAAAAGCGTGAAACATTAAATGCAAAGCTGTACGGAATACGCAAAGCATTAAATGCGTTCAACGGTCATCTTCTCAAACGCCTATAAATATGAAGTTCTGATGAGAAGCAACGTTAACAACTCTGAACCAAATTCTGTGAATATTAACTTGCTGAAACGCTGTTCAATTCAAAGCTCAGAAACTTCATCTTCATCAAAGCTCACTACATTGCTGTTGTAATATATTAGTGAGATTAAGCTTAAACGTTAAGAGAAATATCACTGTTGTGATTATAGCTTTTTAAGAAGCATTTGTAAAACTCTTATTTGATTACATTAATTTGTAAGTAACTAGAGTGATCAAGTGTTGATCAGGATACTCTAGGAAGTCTTAGCTTGTGTCTAAGCAGTTGTAATTAGAGTGATCACGTGGTGGTCAGGATACTCTAAGAAAGTCTTAGCTTGTGTCTAAGCATTTGTTCCTGGAGTGATCAGGTTGTGATCAGGATACTCTAGAAGACTTAGTCGTGGGCTAAGTGGAAAACCATTGTAATCTGTTGCGATTAGTGGATTAAATCCTCAGGTGAGGTAAATCACTCCGCGGGGGTGGACTGGAGTAGTTTAGTTAACAACGAACCAGGATAAAAATAACTGTGCATATTGTTTTTATCGTTCAAGTTTTTAGACTACACTTATTCAAACCCCCCCTTTCTAAGTGTTTTTCTATCCTTCAAAGACCATGCAGACTCTTATGCATGTGGTGCCAAAATTCGTGAATCACATTCATATGACTTCTCTCTGCGATACTGCCCTTCAAGTCGCTCACACCCCACATGGGCACACGACTAACCTCATCGCTCACACCCCACTTGGGCACACGATGACTGCTTACTAATCTCCGCACAATGGGAATTAGCCACCAACGATCCACTCATCAACGGGATCCAACGCAAATGATTTATGAATGAATGCACACATATTACATACTTACAACATCACCGATCCGATGAACAACATTGTCTCACATAACTCAACATAGTTATCACCAACAAGTATGTACATGTATCATGCATCATTCAAAACAAATCAATCATCATCATTCATCAAAACACATGATAACAACATTTACCATGAATAACATCCATCTGCATCATCATTCATCAAAACACATGATAACCATATTTACCACAAACAACATCCATTTTCATAACAAGCAGAAGCAATCACATTATAACAACACACATCATTGCACATATTCAATTATGCAAACAACAAATCATTGCACGTCATCAACTATGCAAAACAAGAATAAAACACATTTGAAGAAAACGATACTTTTCAAAATAAAATCAAGTTATTATTGTTTTCTTTATTTCATATGGTAAAGCATTCAATTTAAGGAACAACTTCCAAAACGGCGTCTAAAACGGACTTACGGTTTGAAAATTAGAAGCTTTTAATGCTATTTTTAACGTTCTAAAACAGTGGAACCCGGTTCCTCCCACATGGGAACCGGTTCCCACGAACCCAGTAGCTGAAAAACATGATTTTTAAAGCTTTTATGCATCCCAAACACATACCAAATCATACCATTACGAAATTGATCACCAATAACATCAAAATACTCCAAATACATGATTCTAATGCACAAACAACATACCATAACACCATGTAACAATACTACATCATCAATTGCAGTCAATTCATCAAATCATGCATGTCAGTGTTAGTATTTCACTAAATCTAACATCCCAAATAGAGATTCTTATCCCTTAATTCAATCCTATCATCATCAAAATCATAATACCATATAATTAGAGTAATCACCCCTTACATTATCCAAAGATTTCTCGATTGGTCTTCTTCTTCTTTGTTCCTCTTCACGTATCAGCTTTCCAATCTCTCATCTCCTTGCTCTGCTTTTCACGTTCCTTTTTCCTTTCTCCCAATTCCTTATTATTTTATAAAATAACCTTTAATTAGAATAGGGCCTTTACTAATATAACACCCCCTTCATTCCTTAACATCATACGTGGCCCAACATCATAAACCATTATTTTCCAATTATCTTCCACAAACCACCAATAATTGTAATTATTAATTAAATTTCCAATATTTCTCAATGTTCCTCATAAATTCAATTATTCCAATTAAATAATTTTCCTACTTAAATTAAATAATTAGAAATAATTTTCGGGATGTTACAACTCTCCCCCACTAAAAGAGTTTTCGTCCTCGAGAACATACCTCAAGTGAAAAGTTCCGGATAAGAGTCCTTCATCTGACTCTCCCGTTCTCAGTTAACACTTTCTTAGTCGAACCTCAAAATTCATCTGACATAACCAACATAAGCATGCCTCATGCATTCAATCTCAGCTCTTACGTCGCATTTGACCATCCCAAGGCGTACCACTCGCCATATCTCCCAAAGGTTAACGACAATGGAGCGTCAAGGTGCGACTCATACAATACGCCCAATAACTGAGTAATATAATTACACAACCATGGTAGGACCACACTCGATCAACACTGCAGTAAAGCATTCCATCTACCGAACGTACCAACCTTAGACACACTTTTCCATCTGAGCGATAAAATAACACTTACACTTTTCACCAACTGCTTCCTTCAAGAACTCGATAATAACATTCCTATACCATTGAATTTCAACTATCTGACTCCTCTCAAGTCATACCAACAATTATCCAACACGTTACATTCCGCTTTTGCTACACTATTTTGATTACTCATTACAATCATCATTACTAATTAGATTTCTCAGTTTTATCCAATTCCAACTCTCTTTACTCATTCGTTCCAGAATCCTTCTTTATCATACATGGTACTGATCGCGACTTTACGTGTCTATTAATCTGATGACTGCAAGTGCACAGTCGTGTCGTGTAGTTTTAAAAGATATCGAATCCATAGGGACTATGAATCGATCTACCGTTATCCAAGGTTACTATGTAAAGCTAAGGCTACTAATATTTTGATTGTTTCTAAGGGAAAGTGATTGTGAATATCAAGAAATATAATAATAGACGGGTATCAGTATGTATTTCGTTTAACTTAAGGTGATCCGAAGGTCCATTGGCTAATGCATAATTCGATTAAAAATCTTTATTAATTCAATTGATTAAAAATCCTCCTCTCAAACTTTCGCTCTGTTGATTTAGATTACTATCCTAACTCGTAATGTATGCTTTCGCCATCCCATTAGATTTTAGAAAAGCTTTTTGGAAACAACGTAATTAATAAAATGCTTGTTTTATGAAGTCGTTATCTATTTAAATCCCCTAATCTCAAACTTTCGCTCTGTTGACTCGGAACATGCTAATATCCCTAACGTACGCTTTCGCCATCCCGCTCGAGTGTAAAAACATTTTTTGAAAATAAATAAGTTCTAATTAGTTTTAATACGATTTCGCCATCCTTAAAACTAATGTCCTATGTCTACTATCCAGTTAAAGATCTCAAACTTTCGCTCTATTCATTTTAACCTTTGACCGTCTTAACCCCTCAAACTTTCGCTCTATTAGTTTTAAGACTTACTAATTAAATTAGACATACAAACCAAAAACAAGTGATATTTAATAAAATATAATTAAGCCAATTTATTTCGGATCCCACAGTTAACTTACTTTACATACCGATATCTTAGTTAATTAGCCAGACATATTAATACGGTTAAGCATGCATAAATTAATTTGGCTTATAATAAAAGGCATGTTAAATGGAATATAATATATCATGCAATAATAATATAAATAAAGGCAGTAAATAATAAACCTGAATAAAATAAACTACAATTGAATCTTGAAGTATCGAACTTCCACCATAGGTTGGCTGGATCGTTCTTCGGAATTAAACGGGCAGAAATTAAAAACAAGGAAATAAAAACGATAAATCTAACGTAAGGCTAGATTTATAAAAGGTTCACAACAATTTCCGGTGTAGAAATTGTTATGAAAGAATAAGACTGTTTAATTAAAAGCAGGAAGAAAATAGCAAATGCGGTACAATTTAGACAGCACTTCGTTAGCAGGAAATCGGACCGTTTGAAGTGAAGTGGCTGCCTCTATTTATAGGCGAGCCTTTGCAGTTGGAATGCGTGAAAGTAGGAACTTCCCAGACTGGGACTTGGAGACGTGCGTCTCCACTTCTTTAGGGAGACTCAGCACACGACTTGAGACGTGCGTCTCAAGTGGAGAAAATCTAGGAGTGGTTGGAGACGGGCGTCTCCTCTTGGTGACGTGGCAGAAGAACGTTGGAGACGTGTGTCTCCACTTGCTTGTGTGATTTGGGCCACGCACAATTGATCCTTCGTGGGCTGGGTCATTGCTTTGCACATTTTGGGTCTTATTTGCACCTCCTTTTCACTTCAGCACCCATTTTTCATCTTTTAGGCACAAATAGTAGTCATTTTAGCTCCATTTCTTCTCCTTTTCACAAATAGTCTCAATAAGATGGTAAAACCTGAAACAAAGCAAATACTCGCATAATTTCATAATAAAACAATATAATAAACGAAAAATGCTATAAATATCTACGGATTTCAAGCTAAATATACGATATAAAATCGTGTTATCAAATTCCCCCAGACTTGAACCTTTGCTTGTCCTCAAGCAAAATAATAAGATAAAGATAGGAGGACAGCAAAATGAAATACGCTTCCACCACGTCGTTCGGTCATACTCAGCTACATAGTGTTCTTGTTTTGAGAATAATGTTGCAGATCCTAGCAATAAACTTACAGTAGCGACACTAGACAACTCCCAGTGTGCATACCAATCCGAATCATGCCATTATAGCTTGACCTTGACTCGTCATCATGTTTTACCCTTTTCATTCGCGCGCAATCACATTAAGCCCATTATCTTGACACGCACATAGCAGAGTAGTCGGTTAGTGACTATGATCCTTCTTATGGAGTTCTGGCACATTTATGTGGTATACTCCTTAGCGCTCATTTGTAGATTGTGGGGAATCGGACAATAGTCCCTTCTACCAAGTTCAGTACCAGATAACTTCTGAACCAATCAACAATGAGTTTTTAAGTCCTTTGTATTTGAGATTTGTAACCGTTAGGTTAAATGATCTTGTGAGGATCACCTTACTTAGTAGGCACATTTCTATTGGCGGTTAAACACATAATTATTATTATAAGGATCATACACTTATATTCATCGACTCTCTGCGTAGTTGGTATCTAAGACGGTGCCGACTGCTAGAATAAACTACTAAGGGTTACTTCAAAAATTAAAGTCGATGGTTTTGGTATAAAGGGTATTCAAATCGGTTACGCATACTTGGGGGTTTTAGAGTGTCGGGACAATAAGGGTATTGTCTTGAATCTTTATTGTGATTTCTATGTGTTAAGTATTTGAGTAGCTTCGTATTTCTCGAACGTGCGGGGTTATGCGTTTATCGTTTTGGAGTAAAAATTTTGTTATGGCTCAAGAAAATGGAAGAAATTGTAATAGCCACGGAATTATACATATAAGACTTGAAATTCCATAAATATGCTTTATTGAATTAGAAAAGAAACATTACAAGGAAGGGAAATACAAGGAAAGGAAATAAACTTAAAAGGAAATAATAAAGCGAGTACGACTCCCCAGACTTAAATGATGCAGTGTCCTCAAGCATGTGAACTACTCCTCATTGTTGCGGTTGCGGGAACTGCTTGCGCCTCTTGTACGAACACGGCGACGTCTATCAGTAGGAGAGCCACTTACACGAATGTTAAGATCATGCAATTGTGTAGCAATTTCGGTGTATTGACCTTCGTTCCTAATAGCGTAGTCACGGTGCTCTTGTTGCATCTCTTGAATGAGCCTTAGTGTTTCGTTTTGATTTGTCTGCATAGCTTGAAAGAGTTGGTCTTGGCGTTGAATAGCAGCATACATGGCATCAAGAGTGATAGGCGGAGGGTTGTTTGGAGGAGGTTGGTTGACATCAGCTTGTGCTTGGTTGAATTCTTCTTCCATTGCATCCTTAGGCTCATTATGATGTTCAGGTTGGTTATCTTAAGGATTATCATTAATAAGCCTCCAACGCTGAACATAACGGATGTTGATTTGCTCTGGGCATGGCAGGATGACATAAGGAATTAGAACTTTGTTGACGACCAAAGTGTAGTGGCCATCATGGCGGGGTGAAACCAAGTGAGAGTCACGGCAGTAAGTGAGATCGAGGGATTGAGCAGGCATCATAAGATGAGAGAGGGAGATGAGGTCATCACCGAGACCTAAGGCACAGGCCAAGGAGGTAATAATTCCGCCAAACAGGAAGGGGTTTGTAGCGGGGGTGTTGATGCAACCTTGGATGTGTTGGAGCATAAAAGGTGCGGCATTGAAACGGATATTATTGAGCGCACAGTATAAGAAAAATAATTCATTTTGGTTTACCTTGTGGTTGTTGGATCTTGCAAAAATAGTGTGCCCCAAAACACGTTGAAAATAACGTATAGCGGGGTTTTGAATATGAGAAGCATGTAGAGACCTCCAACCGGTAGGAATTTCGCCAGTAAGATTAAACCAAAATTCGAAAACGAGTTCCTCCCAAGATCGACCATTGAGTTCTTGAAAGATTGTGCGGTGAGCATTTGGTGTATTATTAAAATGCAAATATGTAGCGACCGCTTCTTGGTCCAGAGTAAATTCACGGATAAACATCCGAAATTGGATGCTACCGGTTAAAAGTGGTTGATCAGAAGGAGTGTCGTAATTAAAAGAGCTCAAGAACTCTAAGATGAGCGGCTCATAAGTTGGTACGGGTTCGCTATAGAGATGATGTAGGCTAGATTTTGGGAGCAAACGGGTGACACCATCTATGAGACCCAGAGTTTCTAGACATTCGATGTTCACGAATTTCGTGGGAACAACCGAACGTTCATAGAATGCGAGGTATTTGGTTCTTTGAGCATCGTTGTCTTCCTCTCGAAAAATAATATGTGAAAGGTCGGGAGGTGGCCTCTCAGGACGCACACTACGGATGATTGAACGTGGGGGCATGATGTGTTTTGAAGAAGATAGTGTGGAGAGTAGAAGAATGGAAAAATGGTTTGGAGGTTGTGAAGAAAAAGAGTGGTGGTGGTGTGGTTTTATAGTGAGGTTTGAAAATGGTGGAGTTAATATAGAATTAAAATGGAGTTATGGTGGTGTTTGAAGTTTGAATGGAATAGAGAAATGGGAAATGATGTAGAGTTAAAGAGGTGAATGATGGAGGATGAATGAGGTTTATGGTGTTTAAATGGAAGAAATATTGGGGAGAATGAAGAATATTGAATGATGAATTTTGAAATTCAAATTCAAAATTCAAAGAGGGAGTAAAGATGCTTCTGCGTGGTCAAAATGCAATGCAGACTGCTGCCCTTGGGAGACGCGCGTCTCAGGCAGTCAGTCTGCTGGGGGACAGAGTATGGAGACGTGCGTCTCCTGTCCTTTGCATGTTGCGTTCTGGTCCCACAGAGGTGGAGACGTGCGTCTCCTAGCTTAGGGAGGTGGTCTCCACGCATGCAATGGTCTAGACAGGTTCTGACAGATACCATTAAGTATAGAATTATAGTTCAGAACAGTGTCATTGTTTAATACTATTAACAGCAAAAAATAATGGTAATCAGGAATATATAGCAGTTAATAGCAATGCAGTATAACACAGTAGCAGTAATGAATAAAATAATGCATTTGGAATTAAAACTGGTACTGAGTGTTGATAGAAACAGAATGTAAAAATGCAGAAAATGAAATTCTAAACTAGAAATTTGAATTTGCTAAAACTAGAAATAAAATCTAATAATCTAAGCGTTAACATCTAGCCACGTCTATTGTTGTGCACATTAGAATAAATGTGTTTGAAAACTTCGTCGAATTGAGCATTGACGGTGTCGATGAAATCGAAGAAGTGCATTTGCAGAGTGTGTAACTCGTTGCGCACATGTTGTACTTCGTGTTGCAGTGCATTGATGGCTTGCCCATGTGTGTTCTGATTTGGAGCAGGCTCGATCCTTGGAGGAGCATTTCTTTGGTTCACTGATTCGGTGGATGCAGCAGGTTGTTGTGGTTCAAGCTCGACATCAGTCATATCTTCAGTATATTCTTCAGTAGGAGTCTCAGGCTCATACTCAGGAATTGGTTCGTCTTCAGGAAGAGGCTCATACTCAGGTTCAAGGTAATCTATGGGTATATTTCCATGTTCATAGTATCCAGGAGTGTCAGGCTCAGATTCCGATGCTTGCATTTCATCATCAAAATGTTCATAAGCTTGTGGGGTTTCAGGTGAGGATTCTCTCTCAGGAATCTGACCATAGTAAAGCCAGTTAGCAGGGTTATGTACACTCGTCCTTGGACTTGGTAAGGTGAACTGATCCAGTACTTTATTATCAATGAGTAAATCAAACTGATCAGGTCCAAGGTTACCAATGATACCTCGATTAAAGCAGAAGTGGATATCCATAGAATTGTAGGAACCAAAAGGTGTCAATCTAAGTAGAGGTGTTCTCAGACCTATGGCATTTGCAATCATAGTGACAAAACCGCCGATCAGAATAGGTGAAACTTCGTCTTGCGTGATGCACTCGAAGTTTGTTAGCATAAATGCGATGGCGTTGACCGGACGATTCTGAGAGGTGCAGAACGTGATGAATAACTCTTCTCTAGAAACTTCAGTAATATTATCGGGTTTACCGAAGATGTAGTGAGCGATGATCTTATGCAAGTATCTAAAAGCAGGGTTATGGATGTTCTCGGATTGAAACTCGTTCTCTTCAGGGTTATCATTTCCAGTGATCTTGCCCCAAAATCTTTCCAACTCCCAGTATGCAAGACTGTCTTCAGTTATTGTGGTGTATGCATCTGATCCATTAGGTAGTTCTAACATTTCAGCAAAATCTCAGATGCAAAACTAATACTCTAAACCAAAGAGTCGAAAGAGGATAACTCCTTTCCTCAGTCCTTGTCCACAGTTAGGAAGATAAGACAAAGAGCTCAAGAATTCCAGAGTGAGCTTTCGGTAGGTACTAAACTTGCGGAACAGGTGAGAACCGGTCCAACCGATTTGGTTCAGCAAGTGCATGACGCTTTCTTCGATACCAAGTCTTTCCATAGTCGGGTGGTGAGGATAGCGAGTCAAATCCATTTGCCTCTCAGCCAGCTTAGCATATCTTGCTTCTTGCCCTCTACCACGGAACACAACTTCTATATTGTCAACTTCTTGCATCTTGATGAGTTAGTAGTTAAGAAAGCCTATAAGTTTAAAATATTAAGATTAAGTTAGAACTAGGCTAGTGTTATTAAAAAAAGGAAAAATAAAGAGAAAGATAAAATAAAAATGTAACAAGTTATAAAAATAATTATAATTATAAAAAGGAAAGATTTTCACGATTTAAAAATAGCGGTTATAATTATAGTAATTATTATAAAATGTAGGAAAAATATAAACATATAGAAAAATTAAAATAATTCAAAAATAGAATAGAATATTAAAAATAAAAATTTAAAATAAAATAACAGTGGGTTGTCTCCCACCAAGCGCTTTGTTTTATGTCGTAAGCTCGACGATTTGAAAATAGAAAATCATTTTTCTGAAGGAGCGGGCAGCTCGTCAAGTTTAAGAATTTGAATGTTTTCATCGTGTTCGAGATGGTGGTATTACTTAAGACGTTGCCCATTTACGACAAAGGGTTTGACGGTTTCTCCTTTGATTTCTATCGCTCCGCTCGGAAATATGTTAGTGATTTCGAAAGGACCAGACCACCTAGATCGTAACTTTCCAGGAAATAATTTTAATCTAGAATTAAATAGAAGTACTTTATCGCCTATGCTAAAATTTTTCCTAGATATACGCTTGTCATGCCATTTTTTCGTTCTCTCTTTATAGATTTTGGCGTTTTCGTAAGCGTCTTGTCTAAGTTCGTCTAATTTGTTTATGTCTAGAAGTCGTTTCTCACCAGCGGCAGTGTAGTTTAAATTTAAATTTTTAATGGCCCAATAGGCTTTATGTTCTAACTCTACCGGAAGGTGGCATGATTTTCCATAAACGAGTTTGAATGGGGTGGTTCCAATTGGAGTTTTGAAAGCTGTTCTATAAGCCCATATAGCTTCATTTAACTTGGATGACCAATCCTTTCTAGATATAGCAACAGTTTTCTCCAATATTTGTTTTATTTCGCGGTTAGATACTTCTACTTGTCCGCTTGTTTGTGGATGGTATGATGTAGCTATTCGATGATTTACTCCATATTTTCGAAGGAGTTTTTCAAGGATTCTTGAAATGAAATGAGACCCACTATCGCTAATTACCAGTCTTGGCACACCAAACCTAGGAAAGATGACGTTTTTGAAGAGTTTGATAACTACTCGTGTATCGTTTGTAGAAGAAGCGATGGCTTCTATCCATTTCGAAACGTAATCGACAGCTACGAGTATATATTGATTTCCGAATGATGATGGAAACGGACCCATAAAGTCTATTCCCCAGACGTCAAATATTTCTACTTCTAGAATGCCCTTTTGAGGCATTTCGTCACGTCTCGAGATATTTCCGGTTCGTTGGCATCTATCACAGTTTAATACAGCAAAATAAACGTCTTTCCACAGTTTGGGCCAGAAGAGTCCAGATTGAAGGATTTTGGCGCAGGTTCTAGATGTGCTATGGTGTCCTCCACACGGTGCAGAATGACAGTGTGTTATTATGCTTCTTATTTCTTCCTCGGGTACACAACGTCTAAAGATTCCATCGGGGCCTCTTTTGAAAAGGAGCGGGTCGTCCCAATAGTAATGTTTTAGGTCATGGAAAAATTTCTTCTTCTGTTGGTAACTTAGATCAGGAGGAAGTACACCAGCAGCTAGGTAGTTTACGAAATCTGCATACCAAGGTGTGTCAGAGCGGACTAAAGCTACTTCTGCGAAGTTATTGGTTTCAGTGATTGGATGGTATGGTTCTAATTCGTTAGCTTCTAACTGAGCGATGAGTTTTTCGTAAGGGAAATCATCGTCAATTGGTACTTGTTCGGGTTTCAGATTTTCCAGTCGAGAGAGGTGATCTGCTACGACATTTTCAGTCCCCTTTTTATCTTTAATTTCCAAGTCGAACTCTTGTAATAACAGGATCCATCTTAACAGTCTCGGTTTGGCGTCCTTCTTGGTTAAGAGGTACCTAATAGCGGCGTGGTCAGTGTATATAATTATTTTGGCTCCTACCAAGTAAGAACGGAACTTATCTAACGCGAATATGACAGCTAATAATTCTTTTTCGGTCGTGGCGTAATTCATTTGAGCTTCGTCTAGGGTTCTACTCGCATAGTATATGACATGTAGTTTCTTATCCTTTCTTTGCCCTAGAACGGCTCCTACAGCATAATCGACGCAGAGATTAATGCTTGTTTAAGCGTATGGAATGCTTCAGTGCATTTATCGTTAAAAATGAATTCGGCGTCTTTCATCAGTAATTCGGTTAAGGGTTTGGTTATTTTAGAGAAATCCTTAATGAAACGTCGGTAAAAACCAGCGTGTCCTAGAAAACTCCTTATTTCTCTAACTGTTTTGGGAGGTTGAAGGTTTTCGGTAATTTCGATTTTAGCTTTATCCACTTCGATCCCTCTATCGGATACGATGTGTCCAAGTACGATTCCTTGTCGAACCATGAAATGGCATTTTTCCCAATTAAGGACTAGGTTAACGCTTACGCATCATTTAAGTACCATTTCAAGGTTTTCTAAACATGTTTCAAAACTTCCTCCACAGACAGAGAAGTCGTCCATAAGGACCTCCATTATTCCATCCAGGAAGTCGGCAAATATTGCCATCATGCATCTCTGGAAGGTTGTGGGTGCATTGCAAAGTCCAAAAGGCATTCGTCTATAAGCGAATGTACCATAAGGACAGGTAAACGTGGTCTTTTCTTGGTCGTCAGGGTGGATAGGAATTTGGAAAAATCCGGAGTATCCATCTAGATAACAGAAATGTGAGTGTTTAGCTAGGCGTTCGAGCATTTGATCTATGAATGGTAAAGGGAAATGGTCTTTTCGGGTGGCTTTGTTTAGCTTCCTATAGTCAATGCACATTCTCCATCCAGTTTGGGTACGTTGTGCTACAGATTCGCCTTTTGCGTTAGTCATTACAGTAACTCCTCCTTTCTTTGGTACGACATGAACAGGACTAACCCATTTACTATCGGATATTGGATATATGATTCCGGCTTCTAGCAGTTTTTGGATTTCCTTTTTAACCACATCGCTCATGATAGGATTTATTCGTCTCTGATGTTCCCTAGAGGTTTTACAATCTTCTTCTAGCATAATACGATGCATACAGAGGGAAGGACTTATTCCTTTCAGATCTGATATGTTATATCCTAAAGCGGTTGGGTATTTTCTTAGGACGGTAAGTAGTTTTTCAGTCTCGGTCTGTCCTAAATTGGCGTTAACTATAACTGGTCGGTTATGTTCTTCGTCTAGGAATTCGTACCTAAGGTCGGTGGGTAGTGTTTTAAGTTCTATAGCAGGTTTCTTAGGCCCAGGTATAGGATCAGGAGTTAATGCTAAACATTCACTCAGGTGGTTATCTTGATATTCCCCACGCCAGTTGTCATCTTCAAATATTGGTGTTATAGGAATTCTTTGAAGGATAGAAAAACACTTAGAAAGGGGGGGGATTGAATAAGTGTGACTTTAAATCTTGGACGATAAAAATAAAATGCACAATTATTTTTATCCTGGTTCGCTGTTAACGAAGCTACTCCAGTCCACCCCCGCAGAGATGATTTACCTCAACTGAGGATTTAATCCACTAATCGCACGGATTACAATGGTTTTCCACTTAGCCGCAACTAAGTCTTCCAGAGTCTTCTGATCACAACTTGATCACTCCAGGAACAACTGCTTAGTTCACTCCTAAGACTTTTCTAGAGTCTACTGATCAACACGATCACTCTAGGCTTAGTTCACTCCTAAGACTTTCTGCTCAGCCAACTGCCAAGACTTCCTGCTCAGCCAACTGCCAAGACTTCCTGCTCAGCCAACTGCTAAGACTTCCTAGAGTATACTGATCAACTGATCACTCTAGTTCCTTACAACTTAATGTAATCTATTCAAGAGTTTACAAATGCTTCTTAAAAGCGATAATCACAACTGTGATATTTCTCTTACAATTTAAGCTTAATCTCACTAAGATATTACAACAGCAATGTAGTGAGCTTTGATGAAGATGAAGATTCTGAGTTTAGATTTGAACAGCGTTTCAGCAAGTTTGATTTGAATTGTATTGGTGCGAAAATCGTTAACCTTGCTTCTCATCAGAACTTCATATTTATAGGCGTTGAGAAGATGACCGTTGAATGCATTTAATGCTTTGCGTGTTCCGTACAGCTTTGCATTTAATGTTATACGCTTTTATCAACTACCTCGAGCCTTGTTCACGCTGTGTCTACTGACGTAGCCTTTAGTAGCTTTAACGTTCCTTTTGTCAGTCAGCGTAGTCTGCCACGTGTACTTCCTTCTGATCTGATGTTTGTGAATACGACGTTTGAATATCATCAGAGTCAAACAGCTTGGTGCAAAGCATCTTCTGATCTTCTGACCTTGAAGTGCTTCTGAGCGTGATACCATCTTCTGATTTTCAGTGCTTCTGATCTCATGTTCTTCTGATGCTTCCATAGACCCATGTTCTGATTCTGCTTCGACCATCTTCTGATGTCTTGCCAGACCATGTTCTGATGTTGCATGCTGAACCATTTGAGACACAACTTCTGAGCGCTGAATTATGCGTACTCTTTATATATTTCCTGAAAGGGAAATTGCATTGGATTAGAGTACCATATTATCTTAAGCAAAATTCATATTATTGTTATCATCAAAACTAAGATAATTGATAAGAACAAATCTTGTTCTAACAATCTCCCCCTTTTTGATGATGACAAAAACATATATAAATGATATGAATTTGCGATCAGAAAGAGTAGACGGCAAAAGACAAATTACACAGCTATAGCATAAGCATATGAATATGTCTCCCCCTGAGATTAACAATCTCCCCCTGAGATAAATAATCTCCCCCTGAAATAAATACTCGAAGAACTTTGATAAAAGACTTCCCTGATTATTTCGGTAGAGACGATCATATAAGCTTCTGCCTTCAGAGAATTCATAGCTTCTGACTTCTGCTTCCATTGGACAGCTTCAGAACTTGAATTTCTTTGATCTTCAGAACATTCACAGCTTCTGACTTCTGCTTCCATTCAGGACAGCTTCAGAACTTGAATTACTGGATCTTTTAGAACATTCACATCTTCTGATTTCTGCTTCCCTCGGATAGCTTCAGAACTTTGAATGTCTACCAACATCACTTCATGCTAGATTTGTATCAGAACATTGTTGAATGTACCAGAGCATCATCTGAGCATCTCTACATCCTGAAATGTTACAGAACAAAAACTAAACGACAAAAGTCAGCATGAACGAGTTAGAACATAAAATGTATATTCAAATACATGATATGTATCAGAGCCAAATGTATCAGAGCATTTAGGCTAAAAACATGTATCAGAGCAAATAATGTATCAGAGCCATAACATTATGTGTATCAGAGCAAATAGAATTTTGTCAGAACAGGATAGACAATGATATTCAAATTCTATTATCAGTGCTTCTGATTCATTCTTCTTTCTTGCTTCTGATCTCTGAAGCTTGACAGCACTCAGCTTGCTTCAGTTTCCATGGTTTTGCTTCTAGTGTTTGCTTTGAAGATTCACTTCACTTCTCTGTACCTGCAAAACACTTAAACCATATAGAACTTGCAGTTCTTGTTAGTGAATGTGTGGGAGCCTTTACCCAGCAACTGATAGATTTAATCAAATCATTTATCATTTATCTTCTCCCCCTTTTTGTCATAACATCAAAAAGAATATATAAAAAGAAATTCAGATGTATAAAACAGAACACATGGAGGAAGAAGATGATTTCATTAAGGTTCAACCAATGGGTACAAAAGTACAGGATGAAAAGATCAGATGCACAGAAACAAAACAGATGCAAAGAAAAGAAAGAAACACCACAGACTCAATCTAAGATGGCCCTAGTCTTGATAAGATCTTGGCCAGCATCTCTTTAACATCGTTGTTGTGTCCTTCTTGCCTTTCAATGAAAGCATCATACTTGTCATTGAGTGAGCTTTGCTCATCCTGTCTCCTCTGAATCGCTTCTAGAGTCCTTGCAAGACGAGAAGGTTCATCAGAAGAAGCTTCACCACTTTCAACCACAGGAATGACAACATGATCTGCAGCTTCCATAGAAGTATCATTTGCTGGGATATCCTCAACAGGGTCTGATTTAGCAACATGATCTTCAGCATCTGCTTCTTGCATAGAAGCATCTTCATACTCTGCAGCAGGAATTTCAGAGTCTCCATTCTCTAGAGCCTGAAGAATGGCAGCTAAATTCCTGGGAGCAGAAGGACCTTCAACTACTGGTGGATCAACAACTTCTGGAATGACCAAGCTTGGGTCTTTCACAGACGGGTTTTCCCTCAGAAAGTCAAATAAGGTCTTGAAGTCTCCAAGCAGAACAGGATACTCAGGAATCCAGATAACCATGTCCCTGCATGGGTTTGCTTCCATTGCAGCAGCCAGTCTCAACTGTTCCATCTCATCCACAAAGGGCTTCTCCTCAGCAGCAACACAGTTTCTGAGAGGATGATAGTATATACCATTATCTTCCTCCAGAAGGTAACCAGGGTAACCAGGGGCAGCAGCCACTAGTCTTTTCTGAACTCCCATTGCTTCTACTTGAAAATCCTTGCGAAATCTTCTCCAGAGATTTCTTGTAGAAACATCATCCAGACCATTTAGGAATGCATCCTTCAGAAGGTCTAGACTGCTAATCACCTCATGTCTGAAGAGTTCCAGGAATGTAGAAGGTTCAGGTTCAGGCGGATTGAAGGTGAATTTGTAGTCAGGATAGAGAAGACAGTAGGGTTGGGATTTTCTGGTAGGTAATGGATGGGATAAAGAAGGTGGAGGTGCGGTGGTTGATGAGGAGGGAATATCTGAGAGAATGATTGATGAGGTTGGAGTGTCAGATGGAATGAATTGAGGAGAGGGTGGAGTATTTGTAAAGGGAATTGGTGAGGGGAAATTATCAGAAGGAGTTGGTGGAAGAATGCTCAACGGTGTGGGGTTTAGAATGGGAGAGGAGGAGGATGATGGAGAAGGATTTGGTAGAGTGAAGTTTACTTTTGGTTCAGATGGAGGTGATTGGAAAGATGGTTTAAGGACAGAAGGAGGTGGAGTAAGGACATTTCTGGAGATTTGTACAGAAGAAGAGGAAGAAGATCTGGTTCTGCGAAAGGAATCTCTGATCCTTTTATCTCTTCGTTCTTTAGAGTCCACCTTGTCAGGATCATAGGTGACCCTCAACTTCTTGGCTCTTTCAGCCTCATCTTCTTCAGCCTTTCTTTTTAACCTTGCCTGTCGTTCCTTCTTATCCTTCTTCAGAATATCCTCTTTAGACGGAAGTACTCTGCCACGGATCCAAGCAGGATCAACATCCGATTGCTTCCTCACGCAATCTTCCAAGTAAAACTTGACAACTTGATCAAGTTCTTTATGAAACAGAGAGATGAACCCTTTAACAGCAATTCTTCTAGACAGAATGTCAGGAAAGCTCGTGCACATAACAGGTACATTCTTAATGACTTCCAGTCCGAACAGATCAACACCATTGAAGATGGGACCTTGAGTTACTCCAAGAAAATGCGAGGCATTACGATTTCTGATGGAGTCCACCACTTTGCTTTCAATCAGAATGTCTGAAATCATCATTCCGAAAGGAATGGTTGTTCTTGGAATATGAGGATACTTCGCCCTTTCATCTTCTCTTGACTCAAAGATAGAGGTTTTCAGATTCTCAAATAGAATATGGGAGATGTTGATCTCTATCTTTTTGCCAATGCAGGAGAGAGTATACTTGTGAGTCGGACTGATGTAGGAGGAGCAGCGCATCTTTTTTCTATGGTAAAGAGAACCCAGAATAATCTCAGCCCATACTTTATAAAAAGGCTTTAAGTTGCCCGTGAAATGAGAGTCAGTTCCAACAACCGTAGAGATTTGTTTTTCAACTAAAGTCCAGTCAACTGTATGGGGTTGAAACTCAGACCATCCTTCTTCATCATCAAGATTGTACAGCTTTCTGATGAGTTTCTCAGTGATAGTCACTTCATGCCCTAGCACGAATGAAATGATGGCAGTTGGGGTAATTGTTGCATGTACCCAAAATTCCTTTACAAGTTCAGGATAAATTGGACCAACCAATCTATCAAGATATTTAGACCATCCTTGCTCAAAGATTCTTGCATCACACTGAAAGCCATTTGCTTTAAGGTTGTTGACGTCCACAGCCGATTCACATAGAACTTCCAGTTCTTTCGAGGGTATTAAGCAAGTTTTCAACAGAGCATCATTTTTGCTTAAACGGTTCTGTGTGGAAGTGATACTATCTTTAGAGATTGATGAACGAGGAGATGGATTCATAATGATAATGCTTTGAGATCAAATCAAGAACTAGGGTTTGAAGAGAGATACAACGAGGTGAATGCACAAAAGAGAGAAAGAGGAAAAAAAATGGGAATGAAGATGAAGCGGGTTATTTAAAAGATTTTTAAAAAAGAAATCATTATGCATTTAATGAGAAATGACATTAGGAGAGAGAACACAGTAAATGAAATGATTTAATACAGTTACCTAGGTCGGCGTCTTTTCAACTGCACGCTTTGTACTAACCGTACAGATACGTGTTCATCATCAGATAATAGATGACAGCTGTAAATATCAGAGAGATTTTACGCCTTCAAATTCTGATCACTGCTTCTGAGTTGATCAAGTTTCTCTTCTGGAAATACTCCTTCTGAAGTGTGCTGATATAAGTCTGAATGATCTTCTGATCCATCACTTCTGATGTACACAGCTTCTGGAGGTTTACTTCATTGTTCTGCAGCTTCTGATAAGACAAAACTGTATCTGCAGAAATTCTTAAGCTCTTTGTTTCATCAGTAACAAGTTTATCATCAAAACAGATGTTTACAGATTTGTCCACAATTAATGTTTCAATGTTGTATATTCTGTAGCATTTAGAGCAATCAGAAAAAACAAGAATGAAACACCAATGCTTTAGAGACAAACAAAACAGATGGTTCCAAGACTAATAAACTTTCTTTTCTGAATCCCTACAAACAAAGTTTCTTCAACAGATTTAAGAACCAGAACTTGAAAGACAATCTTTCTTCCCTTCAAGTGTTGAGACCAACTTGAATCCAGGTGTCAAGTCATGTTGAATGTTGTCTTCTTTGTTATCAGGAGAATCTGCAAAAGAAATAATCTTTTTCTTTGGTACCCACATCTTCTTGGGTCCTTTCTTGTTAGATTTTCTCAAGTTCTGTTTGAACTTGGGTTTAACATTATAATCAATAAGAGGAACAGCATGATAATTCTTAATGTGAGTTTCATGATATTTCCTAGGTTGTGTCACATGCTTCTTAGTGTGTGTTATGTGAAAACTTTGTGCATGTGAGGTGTGCCTAATATCATGAGAGTGGCCATACTTGAACTGATCATACAATGGCTTGTATGTAATTTTCATTTCATCAACAGGTTCAAGTTTGTATGGGGTTTCACCCTCAAAACCAATGCCAACTCTTTTGTTTCCAGACACAGCATATATCATAGAAGCTAGCTGACTTCTGCCAATACTTCTAGATAAGAACTTCCTGAAACTTAAATCATATTCTTTCAGAATATGGTTTAGACTGGGAGTGGATTTTTCTGAATCAGAAGGAGATCCAACATTATTGGATAGTTTTAAAAGTTTTTCTTTTAATTCAGAATTCTCCAATTCAAGCCTCTTTGTTTCAAATTCAAATAGCTTTTTCAGCTTTTTGTATTTGAGACTAATCTGAGACTTGAGTTCCAGAAGTTCAGTTAGACCGGAAACTAACTCATCTCTAGTAAGTTCAGAAAATACCTCTTCAGAATCTGATTCTGATGTAGATTCTGATCCGTCATCTTCTGTCGCCATCAGCGCACAGTTGGCCTGCTCATCTTCTGAATCATCTTCTGACTCATCCCAGGTTGCCATAAGACCTTTCTTCTTATGAAACTTTTTCTTGGGACTTTCCTTCTGAAGATTTGGACATTCATTCTTGTAGTGTCCAGGCTCATTGCATTCATAGCACATGACCTTCTTCTTGTCAAATCTTCTTTCATCAGAAGATTCTCCACGTTCAAATTTCCTTGAACTTCTGAAGCCTCTGAACTTCCTTTGCTTGGTCTTCCAGAGTTGATTTAGCCTTCTGGAAATCATGGACAGTTCATCTTCTTCTTCAGATTCTGATTCTTCAGGATCTTCTTCTCTAGCCTGAAAAGCGTTAGTGCATTTCTTGATATTAGATTTTAATGCAATAGACTTACCTTTCTTTTGAGGCTCATTTGCGTCCAGCTCAATTTCATGACTTCTCAAGGCGCTGATAAGCTCTTCCAGAGAAACTTCATTCAGATTCTTTGCAATCTTGAATGCAGTCACCATAGGACCCCATCTTCTGGGTAAGCTTCTGATGATCTTCTTCACATGATCGGCCTTGGTGTATCCTTTGTCAAGAACTCTCAATCCAGCAGTAAGAGTTTGAAATCTCGAAAACATCTTTTCAATGTCTTCATCATCCTCCATCTTGAAGGCTTCATACTTCTGGATTAAGGCAAGAGCTTTTGTCTCCTTGACTTGAGCATTTCCTTCATGAGTCATTTTCAAGGACTCATATATGTCATAGGCCGTTTCCCTGTTAGATATCTTCTCATACTCAGCATGAGAGATAGCATTCAGCAAAACAGTTCTACATTTATGATGATTCCTGAAAAGCTTCTTTTGATCATCATTCATTTCTTGCCTTGACAGCTTCACGCCTCTGGCATTTACAGGATGTTTGTAACCATCCATCAGAAGATCCCATAGATCACCATCTAGACCCAGAAAGTAACTTTCCAGTTTATCTTTCCAGTATTCAAAGTTTTCACCATCAAATACCGGCGGTCTAGTATAACCATTGTATTGCTCAGCAGAGCCAGATGTAGATGCAGGTGTAGGTGTAGTCCTTTCACTTTCATCAACCATCTTTTAAATGAAGCGTTTTTCTCTTCCTGAATCTTTTCTAAACACGGTTAAGTGCTTGCACCTTAGAACCGGCGCTCTGATGCCAATTGAAGGATAGAAAAACACTTAGAAAGGGGGGGATTGAATAAGTGTGACTTTAAATCTTGGACGATAAAAATAAAATGCACAATTATTTTTATCCTGGTTCGCTGTTAACGAAGCTACTCCAGTCCACCCCCGCAGAGATGATTTACCTCAACTGAGGATTTAATCCACTAATCGCACGGATTACAATGGTTTTCCACTTAGCCGCAACTAAGTCTTCCAGAGTCTTCTGATCACAACTTGATCACTCCAGGAACAACTGCTTAGTTCACTCCTAAGACTTTTCTAGAGTCTACTGATCAACACGATCACTCTAGGCTTAGTTCACTCCTAAGACTTTCTGCTCAGCCAACTGCCAAGACTTCCTGCTCAGCCAACTGCCAAGACTTCCTGCTCAGCCAACTGCTAAGACTTCCTAGAGTATACTGATCAACTGATCACTCTAGTTCCTTACAACTTAATGTAATCTATTCAAGAGTTTACAAATGCTTCTTAAAAGCGATAATCACAACTGTGATATTTCTCTTACAATTTAAGCTTAATCTCACTAAGATATTACAACAGCAATGTAGTGAGCTTTGATGAAGATGAAGATTCTGAGTTTAGATTTGAACAGCGTTTCAGCAAGTTTGATTTGAATTGTATTGGTGCGAAAATCGTTAACCTTGCTTCTCATCAGAACTTCATATTTATAGGCGTTGAGAAGATGACCGTTGAATGCATTTAATGCTTTGCGTGTTCCGTACAGCTTTGCATTTAATGTTATACGCTTTTGTCAACTACCTCGAGCCTTGTTCACGCTGTGTCTACTGACGTAGCCTTTAGTAGCTTTAACGTTCCTTTTGTCAGTCAGCGTAGTCTGCCACGTGTACTTCCTTCTGATCTGATGTTTGTGAATACGACGTTTGAATATCATCAGAGTCAAACAGCTTGGTGCAAAGCATCTTCTGATCTTCTGACCTTGAAGTGCTTCTGAGCGTGATACCATCTTCTGATTTTCAGTGCTTCTGATCTCATGTTCTTCTGATGCTTCCATAGACCCATGTTCTGATTCTGCTTCGACCATCTTCTGATGTCTTGCCAGACCATGTTCTGATGTTGCATGCTGAACCATTTGAGACACAACTTCTGAGCGCTGAATTATGCGTACTCTTTATATATTTCCTGAAAGGGAAATTGCATTGGATTAGAGTACCATATTATCTTAAGCAAAATTCATATTATTGTTATCATCAAAACTAAGATAATTGATAAGAACAAATCTTGTTCTAACATTCTTAAGATCTCGGTTTCCTTATGTGGTTCGGATTTTATTTCATTTACACACTCATTGATTATGTCGGCAGAGCAGCATGTATCAATTATAGAAGGTGCTTTTAGGAATTGGGAAAGAATAAATTCTATTTTCTCTTCTCCTACTTCGAAGGTAAGCTTTCCTCGCTTGACGTCTATAATTGCACCAGCGGTTGCTAAGAATGGTCTTCCTAATATGATCGGGATGTTAGAATCTTCTTGGATATCCATTATGATGAAGTCAGTTGGGATGTAGAATTGGCCTACACGAAAAGGGATATTTTCTAACATTCCTACAGGGTATTTAACTGAACGGTCGGCTAGTTGAAGAGACATTCTCGTTGCCTTAAGCTCACCCAGATTTAGCTTCTTACAGGTTGAAAGAGGCATCAAACTAACTTTGGCTCCTAAGTCGCACAAGGCTTTCTCTATAATAGTCTTTCCTATTACGCAGGGTATAGAAAAGCTACCAGGATCTTTCAGTTTGGGAGGCATGTTATTTTGGATGATAGCGCTACATTCAGCGGTACGTGTTACAGTTTCGTTATCCTCGAGTTTCTTTTTGTTCGATAGAATTTCTTTCAAGAATTTAGCATACGAAGGCATTTCGGTTATGGCTTCTGTGAACGGTATGGTTATGTTTAATTGTTTCAGAAGTTCTACAAATTTTTTAAATTGCGCTTCGGTTTTTGATTTGGCTAATCTCTGAGGGTAAGGAATTGGTGGCTTATAAGGTGGTGGTGGAACGTAAGGTTTTTCTTTTTCAGGTTCCACTTCGTTGTTGTTCTCATTGGTCTTAGCAGTTTGATCATCAGTTGATGTCTTTTTGGTTTCCTTTGGCTCTTGTTGTGACATGGGTGCGTTTTGAGTTCTAGGATCGATAGGTCCATCGTAGCTCGTTCCACTTCGTAGTGTTATCGCGTTCGCATGTCCTTTAGGATTAGGTTGTGGTTGAGCAGGAAACGTGCCAGCAGGGGAAGAAGAAAACGTTGAAAGGAAAATAGAAGGAAAGTCGCGAAAGAACTCAGCAGTACTGTGGTAAGGGATTTATTTGAGGGTGACCTGTTTGTTATCTCTAGCATCACTTGAGGACAAGCAATGAAATAAGTTTGGGGTTGTGATCGGTCACCATTTCTAGTAGTGTTCCTTCATCTATTCGGCATGAGTCTGCGAAAATCAGTAACACTTTGTCTGGTCTTTTATTGTTTTTCAAGTTATTATTGTGTTTCGTATTTCCATTCGTGTGTTAGTGTTTTTAGTGGTTTATCTATTTTTGTCGCATTTTATGCGCTTCCATGGTAGTTCTACATGTCGCAGGTCCAGCCAAAAACCCGAAGGATTGATGCGAGAAGAATCAGATTCCGGAGGTTTGCTAAAGTAATCTTTGAGCAACCCAAAGGCCTGACACGGGTGCCCGTGTCACCTAACACGGGTGCCCGTGTCACCTGACACGGCCCGTGTCAGTAAGGGGCTAAAGAGGAGTCTTGAAGGGTTGTTGGAGAATTGGCAGAGGGATGACACGGGTTCCCGTGTCAGCAAGTCTTAGAGAAATGTTTGTAAACGACCAAGTCAGGGAGCCAACACGGGTGCCCGTGTCAGCTGACACGGCCCGTGTTGGCCAGCGCGGTGTTTTTGCTGAGTTTTCGTGACTTGTTTAGGTTTGTGATCCAGAGGGTAATTTTGGTATTTTCTACACCTTTAAGTGATCTGAGGATATTTAGGCTACTTTTTGAGAAAGAGAAAAACACTTTTTGACATACGACATAATTTCAGAAGGAAGAGGAGAGCTCTCAAGGGTTTCGGAGAACAGAGATTTTCAAGAGCAATCGCGATTGAAGATCAAAGAAATCCTAATTTCTTGTAATGTTTAACCTTCTATCTGTATTTTCTTTGAATATTATGAGCAGCTAAACCCCCTAATGCTAGGGGTGTCCCTAAATTGCTATTGTAATGAACCTAATTTCCTTTATGTTATGAAATCATTATGTGTGTGAACTTATTTGATTGTGCAAAGTGCTTATTGCTTTATCTATCGGACAAATAGATTTTTGATTTACAGTTAAGGGTTAGGTCGGACAAACCACCTTATCGCTGTTTGCACAATAATATTACGGTTGTTATTGCTTAGGAATGAGGATTCTCCGTAGTAACCGTAATAATCTTGATAAATTATATTGCGCTTGATCACTTCTTGAATTGCTAAGGAATTAGGATACAAGACAATATCAAAAGGTTTTTCGCTAAGGAATTAGGGAAGATAACTCTTGAGATTCGGTAATAGTTCATGTACACTGATATTTCGTAAATAAGGATTAAAGGTTGTTGCAAGGCAATTCATACACTTGACCCTAGCATAATTTCTCATATTGTTTTAAAGTCACTTTTACGCTTTCTATTAATTTGTTATCATTAATCGTTGTTTCCAAACAAATAACAAAACCCCCATGTTCTATTGTTCAATTGAATCGTTACGATAACTTATATTTCCTACGCAGTCCGCGAGATCGATACTTGGGATTAATCCTATTATTACTACATCAGTAAAAATAGTACACTTGCTATTTTCCGATCAATATGCCCTATCACCGACCTTATACTTTTTAAAATTCACCCAAGACTTCTTGCTTTGAGTCTTGTCTACTTTTCTATTGAACAAGTTGGAACCACCATGCTTCTTCCATGTATGCGCCTGTAGTGCTTGTATTGAATCTTGGACCTCTTTCCTCTCTACAACTCATAACTCATGTGCCTCCAACGAACCAACCAAATCTTCCAATTTTATGATTTCAAGATTGTTTGATTCTTGAATAGCTACGATAACGTGATCAAAGTGAGAGATCAACGTACGCATTAACTTCTCAACTATCAACTTGTCAGTAAGGGTCTCACCAAAAAATTTCATAAGATGAACAAGATTCTCCATCTTCGCAGATTCAACATGAGAAATCCGATCAAAGTTTGCACAATAAAATAGTACAAAATACAAATTTAAAAAAAATTGAAGAAAATTTAATTGCAACATAACAAAATAATTGTACAGTCTAATAAATTTAATTTCAAGAAAGAAAAGTTGTTACAAATAAGTTTTGAGAAAGTCTATTTATATTTTATTTTATTTTATTTTAAAAAAGATTATCAAAACGACATGTTAGAAAAAAAATCAAGCATTTAACCTGTCGATTTTCTAAAACCGTCAGTTCACCGATTCTGACCGATTTTCATTGCTTCAATAGTTTATCTAATCCAACAATCAGACCAGATCAATAATCTCTCTGAGCCAACCGATACCTAGACAGTTCTGTCCAATTTTAAAACACTCATCTCACGTCATTTCTTCGTTGTTTTGAATAGGAAAAAAATAGGGGTGGGACCCATAAGTTTTATGTATTTTAAGATAATGAATTTCTTGCATTAAGGTGTAATTATTTTTATTTATAATTTTAACATTACGTGTACTTGTTAGATAGCCCAAAGTACATAATAGAGGCAAATGCATAACTTGAAGAAGAAGAAATATCCTTTCAATCTCTCTTCTCAACTTCTATCTCCCCTTTCTCTCTTTCTCACTTCTCTTGTATCAAACACACTAAAAAAAATATTTGTAGATAGTACATACTTGAAAAAACAATATTAAAATTACAATAATAAAACATAAATCTGTTAAACGTTGCAACAATAGAATCATGTGCCTTTCTGACACAATAACACCATTAGGGTGATGCTTTGATCCACGCAATAATTATAGCACTGATTCATTGGAGATGCTCCCCAATCTAACACATTGCCTTCTACTGCAGCCATTGATGAGGCCATGCAAATTAATGCAAACTTAAAACAAAAGAATTGATGCTGGTTTTCATTATCTTTTGATTTGAATTTATAGTCACTGAGAAAAGTTACTCTCATTTTCTTAAAATAAAAAAAAAACAAAAGGAATATTTTATTTACCTTATTTTATACTCGTATCAATATCTAGTATGAATTAACCACTATTTTAAATATTAATATTCTATTAAACTGAATTAAACACGTTGTAATTGATTATTAAAAAATGGAATTACTAAAAAAGAAAAGGTACTTCATAGTCGTGCACGTATATATAATGATATAAAAAAAGTGATCATGAGACATGTGAGAAGAAGTTCTGTATATGTGCTTGGTTACCTCTTAAACACAGAATAGCAACCTAAAATATTTTAGAGATACCAATTCCCGTGCACTAATAAATACACTACTACTACTATTATACAACAATTTTTCTATTTTTTATGGATTTACTAGAAAAATTGTTACATTCTTTCAATTATTTACAAATAGTATTGAAAATAGGAGAAGAAAATTATAATTAAAATGACATTAATGGGTGACAATTCGGAATTGTCTATTAGACATTTCTTGTCTTTTCTACACTTTTAATTTGAAGACGATTCAAATTTTTTTGTCTCGTATTCTTTAATGTCTATGCTCTTTTATGTCCTATTTTTTTTTTAAAAAAATTTTATAAACACTCACATTAACATAAACTTTTATATTTATTATCTTTAGAGACGTAGTATCAACGAATTATTCTGTCTCATCTTTTTTTCTTGTGAAATAGATCAAAATTTTAAACTCACATCTTCACCTAAGTAAATCTCACTCTATTTAGATTATTGGAAGACAGACTTATTTGTTTGCCACTAACAATTAATAATTACTTTATTGTTATTAATAATTACTTTATTGTTAATATCTCAATAAAGTTTATGTAAATAAAATTAAAATAAAGAAAAAGATGATAATCTCTAATAAAAGTCAGTATGTCACTTTCTCTCCATTTAAAGGAGGTTACTATTGTAACTTTGATTGAAGTGCACAATGAATCATTCATTTTTCATCAAAAAAAATTATAGGATAATTTCTCTCTCCATCACAAAAAATTGGATAGTGTACATTCAACCAATCACAAAGTTTCATTTAATTTTAATATATTTAATTAATTATAAAATAATTTTTTGTTATTTCCAAAAAAATTTACATTGAAGCTAACTTTACTCAACTACTTTTTGACTTGGAAAGATAAGAATTCACCAAAATTCATTTATGGAATCTATACCACGCAAGTAACACTATATAACCAGTTACTTACTATACTACAAGACAACAAGCATTTGCATATTGATTACTTGTGAGGAAATGGAAACAGAAAGCCAGCTCCAAGTTTCATCAATTTCAAGTCAGCACAAAGAAGGAACATCTTTCTTCAAAACATGTTTCAATGGCCTCAACACCTTAGCAGGTCTCTCACTCTTTCTCTCTCTTTTTTATCAAACTCTGTCTCAAACTTTTGAGAGAATCTGTGTAAATAGCGAAGTTAGTTTCAGTTGAGTCGTGCGTGTAACATGTGTATAGTGATTTTTTTTCCATAGATTAATTATAAAAAAGTGTGAGGACATATGCTATAAGTCGCTCTGCACACTTTCAAAGACGGTCATGATTCTAACGAAAAAAATAATATACATTTTCAGGTATTGGAATGCTCTCGATGCCATATGCAATTTCACAAGGAGGGTGGATAAGTTTCATGCTTCTAATTATTTTCGCCATGATATGTTGGTACACAGCTATACTTCTAGGAAGATGCATGAACCAACAACCCCTAATCAAATCCTATGCTGATATAGCTGAGGTTGCTTTTGGTTACAAAGGAAGAACTTTCATTTCAACTTTCTTATATCTAGAGCTTTTCTTAATTCTTGTGGAGCTTCTTATACTAGAAGGTGACAATTTGGCCAAGTTGTTTCCAAACATGAGTTTCACAATGATAGGGTTCAAGATTGGAAGTAAAAGTGCTTTTGTGTTAATAACTGCTTTGATAGTATTGCCAACAACTTGGTTGAGAAGTTTAGGAGCTTTGGCTTATATATCTTTTGGAGGGATAGTAACTTCTTTGATTTTGATTGGTTGTATTGTGTGGGTGGGTGAAGTGGATGGTGTTGGGTTTCATGAGAGAGGAAAGTTGGTGAGTTTGGGAGGTTTGTCTACTTCTATGAGCCTTTTTGCTTTTTGTTATTGTGCTCATGCATTGATGCCAACAATGTGCAATTCTATGAAGGATAGAAGCCAGTTTTCTAAGGTTAGTACTTATGCAATTGAAATCACTTTTTTAATCTTTAGAATGTTTTGTGTAATGAAAATAAATTAAATATAAAGTGATTTATCTTTGTTACAATTGTATAATAATGAGTTGGACAAAAATTTTCAATATATTTAGAGTTAAAAAAAATATTATTCTTACACCCAAAATATACTCTACAATGTATTTACTGTTTACTAATATGGTGTTTTATTAAAAAAATAATTATTTTTAAAAAAAAAAATTACTTTATTTTTTTTATTAAAGAAAATTGATATAAAAATTGTGATTAACCAACTTCATCACTTCATTAACCTTCTATAAAATTATGTCAAGAAAAAATTAATGTGATCAATTATTTTTTATTTTAAGTAACATTTTAAATTTTCAATATTTGCATAAATTAAACTTCTTTTTTCTAAAATTTCAAAAACTAAATTTGTAATTCACTTTGTTAGTTTGTTAATTGATTGACCAAATTCACCTCTAAAAATTTTGCATGGAAATGACTAAATACTATTTTAAATGCAGGAGATGAAGCCACTTTACCTTAAGTCTTTGTCTTGATTTTTCTTATGAAAGTGATATTTTGCTAATTGCAGGTTATGCTGGTTTGCTTTGCTGCAAGCATATTTATCTATGGAACCATAGGAGTATTAGGCTACATGATGTATGGAGATAATTTGAAATCTCAAATCACATTAAACCTACCAACAAACACAATAAGTACAAAAATAGCAATATATACCACAGTAATTAATCCTTTCACTAAGTATGCTATTGTGATCACTCCAATAATCAATGCCATTGAGGAAAAATGGCATCTATGCAAGAGAAGACCTATCAGCATTCTGATTAGAACAACCATTGTGGTAAGCAGTGTAGTTGTGGCACTATTTGTTCCATTGTTTGGATACATTATGGCATTTATTGGTGCTTTCTTGAGTGTGGCCATTTCATTATTGTTTCCTTGCCTCTGCTACTTAAAGATGCACAAAGCTGCAAGGAGATTTGGGTTAGAATTGATCATAATTGTAGCAATTCTGGTCATTGGTACTTTTATTGGAACACAGGGTACCTACACTTCACTTGTGCAAATAGTAAATAGTATAAAGTGATGAAAGATTTTACTTTGGCCATTGTTGCATATTTGAATATCATCATAGTTCCAATTTGACTAGCAATGTAAGCATTTCTCCTTTTTAATAATATATAATAAATGGCTAGACAACAAATCCTGACAAGTTGGTTGTGGCTTTTTAGAACAAGTAAATGCATTATATCAACATTTGTATATCAGAACAAGTAAATGCATTGTAACAACATTTGTTTATCAAAGTCTTCCTTCACAGGAAGGGACCAGGTATGTGAATAATTAAGGCATCAAGCTGCCATTCTTAATTAGATTACTGAAAGTTCATTAAAGGTGGATACTGAAGATGCCGCATGTAAAATTGTCGAAAATAATGAACTAAATAACAAACACAAGAGTTCGAAGCATCTTTTTCAATCAAAAAAATGTATGTTAAACATGACCATGCAACTGACATTTGGTGTTTCACCGTGCGAAATGCATTTTAGCAACTACTAATTTCTGTTTCCAGATATTTAGAATAACTATATACATGTTCAAGCCGATCATTATCCAAAATTGTAGTTACCGCGTTCTGTAAGGTCCTTACTTAAACTTCAAAACGAAGCGTGCAAGCATCGGGTATGCTATTCTACGATCATTGGGGAAAAGGCGGCAACAGGAATGAAGTTTGAAAGTGTTAATTCCTGTCTCAACGAATCTTTCTGGAGGACAACATTGTTAGCTGCATGATATCAACAGAGATACCAGTTAGAATCAGTGTTGCTTCCATGAAAAGCTGAAGCTGACAATAAGAGTAGAATCATAGCATTACCTCAAACATGGACATGAAACCTCTTTTCTACTATCTACTGTTTTTTGTGCTAATAGACATCTCAAGAAAACTCATTTCAATTAGTACTTCACGAGACCAGCATTATGAGCCTTTCCCAGAACAGACTTAACATCTCCATGAAATAAGTTGAACTTTTTTGCCACAGCAAAACCAGCATGCATTCCATCTACCGCGGCACTAATGATACCACCAGCATAACCTGCTCCTTCACCAACTGGATATAGTCCTTTTACTGAAGTGCTTTCGTAAGAGTCAATATCGCGAGGAATTTGGACTGGGGAACTGGTCCGAGTCTGGAACAAAACATTACTTAGGGAAAAGGAAGGAACAATGATTGAGAAGCAAAGTCACGGTAATCACATTAATATCACTACAGACTGAACCATGAGGCATTATTTTATTTTTTTTAATATATGTGGTATCCAACCAGTCAGATCGACTAATCCACATAGAAGGCTTTCACCCCCGCGTAGCGCGTTTTTTTTTGGTCCCGGGCACCATCGAACTCGAGAGTCGAGACCCCAAGGGGAGCAAACCCTTGGGACCCGAGCTCCCTTCCACTGGGCCAACCCTCTCAGGTTACCATGAGGCATTATTGATAGTGGACCAAATTGAAAAATAAATTATTTTTAATTACCTCTACACCATGAAGGAGAGCTTCGTTGCAGATAAACCCTGGTAACTGAAAAGTTTGGAAGTTCAAATTTAAAAAGGAAAGAAGAGGAAATTTTTTAGACAAATGGTATACTAATTTGTAGGACATGGAAACTACAAACCTCCTTTTCAAACATTACAAGTGAATGCTTCAAAGCTTCAATTATGTTTGTTGGAAATAGCTGATGAAGATTTGATGCCTTCACACCCAAGCGATAACTTGACGGTGGAACAGATGTAACTGGCACAATAGTTAAGCTAAGTTCATCTACAGCCAGAGCCTGAGAGTACATTATAGATGGTATCATGGTAATTAATTGTCCGTAATTTTACCTGATAACTTATTCTCAAGAAAGTCTGGAACTGTCTGGACAGGTACAACAAAATTTCCTCCTCCCATTATAGCAGCTCTTCGTTCAAATTCACTCTAAATAATAGTAGTATTAGACAAAACAGGCAATGTCAAATTTATATAATTACCAACACTTGGTGACAAATTTTAAATTCAAAGCATATGAACACAACATGACAAGAATTCAGACCAACCTGGAATTCAACACCAGCAAGCGGGCCATAGTAATTTAAAGCTTCAAAATCATTCTTTGTAACTGACACAACAAGTGCAGCATTTGCCCACTTAGATGCTCGCCGGGAAAATGACATGCCATTGATGCATATTTCAGATGGCTTTGTACTTGTGAGAACAACCTATAAGTTCCAATATTCCATACATCACTACCGGTTGATCACTTAGGGAAATTAAAACAGAATAATATCTTTAAAGGAAACACTTTAAATCAATCAGCACAGTATGTTCATGGAACCAGCACTGCAAAGAGGTTAGGTTCCAATTAATCTAAATATGCAAGTAAAAGGAGAATGCTAACCTGCCCACCTGGACACATGCAAAAAGAGTAGCAACTACGATTTTCCACCTTTGAATCAGATGATTCATTGAAATCATTTTTGTCAATATGATTGACAACTTTGTAATCTGCCACTGGGACTTTACCACGTCCACGACAAACTTCAGATGCCAGTTCAGCATACTACACATTTAAATTTGCATGCATCATAATCATCACAAATAAATAAAAATTTCTGATAAACAGCTTTTTTGATAAACAAAAGATTGTCAGAAATTGAATAGGATCATATAATTCCTTGTTTATTCTAACACACAAAATATATGTATATATTGAAAAGAATGGTAAAAAGTTGTTGTATTTTATTCCTCAGCTCTAAGCTGGTATATATAATGGTAATACAATTATGATATTAATTCTCTCCTTAATGGAGAATAAAGGGAAATAAAAGAGAATAAACGAAAATAATACAAATAGAAATCACAAAAGGGAGATATATGATTCCAGCATCTAACTTCTCTTTTATGAAGTACCGATCAATCTCAATATGTGTGGTTCTGTCATGTTGAACTGGATTATGAGCTATGCTAATGGCAGCTTTACTGTCAGAGTATAATTTTAATGGAAGCTCAATTTTCATCTTAAGTTCTTCTAGGACTCTAAGGATCCATAACCCTTCACAAATACCTTGAGACATAGCTCTAAACTCAGCTTCTGCACTACTTCTTGCTACAACTCCTTGTTTCTTGCTCCTCCATGTCACATGATTACCCCAGACATAGGTACAATATCCAGAGGTTGATCTTCTATCTGTGATTGAGCCTGCCCAATCAGCATCGGTGAAGATAGACACATTTCTTTCACTAGTTTTCTTAAAATGTAAGCCTTTACCAGGCTTTCCCTTCAAATATCTCAGTATCCTGTAGACTGCCTCAAGATGTTCCTCGTAAGGAAAATGCATAAATTGACTTACTACACTAACTGAGAAAGCAATATCAGGTCGGATGTGTGACAAATAAATCAGTTTTCCAACCAATCTCTGATATCTTCCAGTATCAACGGGAACACTACCTTCTCCCCAAAGTTTAGCATTAGGATCCATAGGGGTATCTGCAGGACGACATCCACTCATTTCTGTTTCTTTCAATAAGTCTAGAATGTATTTATGCTGTGAAACCACAATATCATTCTTTGACCGAGCAACCTCCATACCAAGAAAATATCGCATGGATCCTAAGTCCTTGATTTCAAAGTCTACTGCTTATTTCGCTTTTACTCTTGCCATTTCAACTGTATCGTCTCCAGTAAGGACAATATCATCAACATATACAATCAGGGCAGCCAATTTCCCATCATGGGAGAACTTTGTGAACAAGGTGTGATCATCTTGTCCTTGAATGTACCCTTGTTTCTTCATGGACTGAGTGAATTTTTCAAACCAAGCTCTAGGAGACTGTTTTAGTCCATACAAAGACTTATTTAATTTGCATACATTTGATCCAAGTTTGGTTTCAAATCCAGGAGGAATGTCCATGTATACTTCTGATAGGATCAATTTAATATCTAAATAAGGAAAATAGCAGAAACAGGATAATATAAGAAAAGACTGACTTTTATTTGAATTTCTCTAGAGTTCAAATGGGATCTAGGGTTACAAATAAAAGTAGAAAGCTGTAGAAAAAATGCAGAAAAGATAGAAAGAAAAAGGAGGCTCTTAGAGAGGCCTAGTCTCTCCCATGTGGTATATCCACTACTAATTTCTGCCTGCCCTAATGATTGCTGCAGCCAATCATTAAATACTGAAACCTAGGAATTATTCTCCACTCATCTACTGCCAGCTGGCAGGCCCATGTGCAGCACCCACTACAAAAGATTCTGCTCTCTCTCCTTGCCCTTTTGTCTTTTTCTCACATGTATACTTCTTCTTCTAGATCTCCATCAAGAAAGGCATTCTTAACATCTAACTGATGTAGCGGCCAATCCAGGTTAGCAGAAAGAGATAAAAGAATTCTTACAGTGTTCAGTTTTGCAACAAAAGCAAATGTCTTTGAGTAGTCTATACCATAGGTCTGAGTAAATCTTTTAGCCACCAAGCGAGATTGACCCATCTGAATTATACTTCACAGTAAACACCCATTTGCATCCAACTGTCTTCTTGCCATTCGGTAGTGTCGTAACACTCCAAGTTTTGTTCTTTTCTAGAGCTTTGATCTCCTCAAGTACAGCTTCCCTCCACTTTGGACTTTCTAGAGCAACCTGTACATTTTTTGGAATTTCTACACTAGACAATTTTGAGGTGAAGGCAGACAGAGATGAAGACAAATTTGAATATGATATAAAATTGGACATGGGGTGTTTAGTACACGATCTAACAGGTTTTCTAATGGCAACAGGATCATCTATATCAGGATACAAAATACGACTTTTAGAAACAGAAATGAACTTACCTTTCCTATTCTTAGGAGGTTGATCATTCCACGGTTCAGATTCCTGACAGTGTGGAGATGTGGACTCATCCATTCCTTTGTGGTGTTTTTTCACAAAAACCTTCCCTTTCCAAATCCTGTTTCCTAATTCAAATCTGTTTTTCTGAAGTGACTCATTATTCTGTGGCATTTCAATTAGATCATCACTATCATCGTTTTCAGGAATTCCATTGTTTTCTACATGAGAAAATGTAGGCTCAGATTCACAAGGATCGTTACTCATAACAGGAGTAGGATTAGATAAAGATTCATGGCCATTTTCTATTGGTGCAGAAGTATAAGTCTCAGAACTTTGTGATACAGGCAAAGATAAATTATTTAAAAAACTCATGTTCTCAATTTGAAACAAGTCTTCCTTTATATCCCCCCCTTGATTAGTGTCATCAAAAAAAGGTTTATTTTCAAAGAATGTAACATCCATAGTGACAAACATTTTTTTGGTTTTTGGATCAAAACATTTATATCCTTTTTGGGTTAGGGAGTATCCGACAAAAACACACTTTATAGCACGTGGTTCAAGTTTTCCAACATTTTTATGTTCATGAACAAAAGTTGTGCAACCAAAGATTTTTAATGTTAGATCAATTAAAACACGAGAACTAGGAAAACATTCTTTGAAAGTATTAATTGGAGTTTGAAAATTAAGAATTTTGGAGGGCATTCTATTAATTAAATATGCAGCTGTTAAAACGGCTTCGCCCCACAAATATTTTGGTACTTTATTTGTGAAAAGTAAAGCTCTGGCAACCTCCAATAAATGTCTATTTTTCCTTTCAGCAACCTCCAATAAATGTCTATTTTTCCTTTCGGCAACTCCATTTTGTTGAGGAGTATTAGGACATGAACTTTGATGTACAATCCCATATTTTAGAAAAAAATCATCCAGGATAGTGTTAAAATATTTTTTGCCATTATCACTTCTAAAGACTTGGATATTTGTTTGAAATTGATTCTGCACCATTGTAAAAAAATTCTTTACATCCTGACAAACATCTGATTTCCCCTTTAGCAAGTACACCCAACATACTCTTGTATGGTCATCTATAAATGTGATAAACCATTTTTTGAGAGAGAGTGTACTTGTACGATTAGGGCCCCAAACATCACTATGAATAATAGAAAAAGGTTTTGATGGTTTATAAGGCTGTATTGAAAATTGGGAACGATGATGTTTTGCAAACTCACATGCTTCACATTTAAACGAAGAAAAGTTCTTATTATGAAATAACTTAGGAAACAAATGTTTTAAGTAACGAAAACTAGGATGACCTAATCTTAAATGCCATGTAATAATGTTGCCATCTTTATTATTCAAAACAGAAAAAGACTCAAAACAGGAACTTATTGTTTTTGAAGGTAGTTGTCATGCAGATCCAATGTCAAGGTAGTAGAGTCCTCCACTCTCCTTAGCACTGTCAATCATCTTCCCCGAGTTCAAATCCTGAAAGACACAGTGAGATCGGAAAAAATTAGTTTGACAATTTATATCTTGGGCTAATTGACTGACGGACATTAAATTACATGATAAACTTGGAACATGAAAGACATTTTTCAGAGTTAGCATTGGAGACAAGACAACTAACCCTTTACCTGCAATGGCTGAAAAAGAGCCATCTGCAATTTTTATTTTTTGATTACTTGCACATGGACTATATAAAGAGAAAAAAATAGATTCACCTGTCATGTGATCAGAGGCACCTGAATCTACTATCCAAGTATGACTGGGACTGACACTAATAAATGCAGAATTACCTTTTGTTGCCATAGAGCAAGAAGGAGTTGGAGACTCGAGGAGTTTGTACAGTCTGTCTAGTTGTTCTGTAGTGATTTGCTGCCCTTGATCAGAATTACTAGCCTGAAATGCACGACCACCTCTCTTCTTCCAGTTAGGAGGTTTCCCTTTGAGCTTCCAACAGGTTTCACGCGTATGCCATTCACGCTTGCAGTGGTCACCCGATGTTTCGTCGCCGTTTTCGCCACCATTGTCATTTCCTCTACTGCTGCCATTTTCGCGGCCACCGCCGTCACCACCATCACCGCGGCACCGCCACCTCCATCATTGGATTCGGTGTAGGCGAAACCTAGAGCGGGCCAACTCGTGTCGTGATTCTCCATAGGGGATTAAACGGGTATGTCAATCGGGTCGGGTAAGAAAGCGGGTCGAACCCCACTAGTTATGGAAGCTTTACAGTAAACCCTAACCCAGAGCTCTTGATATCATATTGAAAGGAATGGTAAAAAGCTGTTGTATTTTATTCCTCAGCTCTAGGCTGGTATATATAATGGTAATACAATTATGATATTAATTCTCTCCTTAATGGAGAATAAAGGAAAATAAAAGAGAATAAACGAAAAATAATACAAATAGAAATAAGATATTCCAACAGTATACAAAATAGGCATAGATGGAAAAGGGAATACAATAATGTCAGATGGCACGATTATTAGGATTCCCACATCTTAGGGGACTAATAAAAATTTTAATTTTTCAGGGACTAATTTGGGGTTAATAATTTTTCAAGGACAATAGTAGCATGGTATTTTGTCATTAAAAAAGAGGGGAATATATCCTCAAATGCAAACACAACAAGACAAACACTGTGTAGATATCCATATAGCATCCTAATTATGTAATAATTGATTGAGTGGAGATTGGAGAAGAAGCAGTAACCTTAGGTATATACTTGTGAAAACACAGGGTACATTTTTTTTAATGTATACAAACCTGTATTTTGTTTATTAGCTCCTGAGGATGCTCAATCCGTAGCCCTACCTGTTTACAATGTATAAAAGGGGGGATTAAAAACGGAAGAGATAGAAAATCATGACATGAACAACAAATGTAAAAGCAAACATCACATTATCATTTGATTCCTCTAAATATTAAAATACACAAATCGGCCATAACAGGGTGCACCATTGTACTTGCGAGAAATACAGTCAAATGACGGCCCTCTTTCATGAGAGAATGCAAGAAAGCCTATATATGTTGATTATATGAATAATGAACGATCCCCTCCAACCCTAAGGGTTGGGGTATTTATAGGCCTAGCTCGGGGCCAAATTAATGAATGAGGAACCGGTTCCCTCCCAATAGCTTGACTAGAGTGTGGGAATAGGATGGCCAGTTCTCCCCATTAGTCAGAAAAGGCACTTTCTTCCTTGGGAAAGTGGCAAACACCAGCTCTTTCAGGGACATGTGGCCTGACACGTATTAAAGAAGTTGTCCCTTGATGGACACGGATGTGGGCCAGGCGACCGATGCCTTAGGCGTGGTGGGTCGGATCGGGCGACCAATGACCCACCAGGTCACACCCGCCAGAATTGTCTGTGGCCCTTTATGATGTTGTTGGGGCTGGTTGAGTTATGGACAGCCAACTAAAATTATCCCAATCCATAGTCCCTCAAGCACGAGGCCTGGCCTGGGAAGGGCGAAGTCATTTAAACCAGGTAGATGACAATCTCTTTCGGGAAGAGAATTGAAAAGCTAGTCCCCTAGATAAGGTTTGGAGGCAAGTCCCTCAACCAAAGGCTAAGAGGGTGAGTCCCTCAAGCGAAGCTAAAAGGGCGAGTCCCGAGAGCAAGTCCCTCAAACGAAGCTTAGATTCACTTAATTCTCTTTTATCAACAAAAAAAAAAAAACCTCGCGGCAATTCATGAAATTCATCCAGACCTTCTCCATCTCCAAACTTTGCTACGGCTAGCTATACATGAAAAGATTTTGCTACGGCTAGTGGACTAGTACTTGTTTAGCATGCTCTTTTCTTCATTATATCATCTTGATTCATGTCTCATGCAATAGGTCCCTAATGAATTATTTTCTCAGCAACTGCAAACTATTCACAGTGAGGAGAGGACAAGGTAAAATTTTAGGGGGTTATTAATTATTAATACCTTATTAGTTGAGGGAGTAAGAGGTGATTATTTAGTTAGTTAATAGCGAGATAAAAAAATATGGTCTATCGTCTATACATAAGAGAGACTGAAAGATATAATTAGGAAGTCATTTGAGTGAAGTGGGGCCATCATGGTGAAAAGTGTTGTCAATGACTGATGGTGGTTCATGGAGGAGAACTAAAATCCCACCATACTGGCTGCTTTGAGGCGCCGTTATAGCAAATTATGGCAGAAAATCCGCAATATCGGTCAAATATCTGCCATAACACTACCATGGCGGATATTTGATAACACTGATTGTGAGGTTGCAAATCATTGAAGCTCTAAATTATTGTTAAGTAATCAAAGAGATTTTCCCTAATTCTTTGAAATAAAAGACAACCATATAGACATATCATATACGATAAAAGTCAACAGACAAGTATTACAATTTCCATAAATTGAAATTAAGATTAGAAGAATATGTAGAAGTAAACTCACAGCAAAATCTCTGGGTATTAATTCCACATTGTGAGTAAGAAGCATTTGATATACATCACGGGCAGAATGACCAACCGCCAGAATGACTGCATCACATTCCAACTTTTGGCTTCTTAAACGCAATTTATCAGCTGATTCTGATACCATAACCCCGAGGACATGTCCATCTTCTATATGTAGATCATCTACTCGTGTTCCAAATTTTATGGTTACCTGTAAGAGAAAGAAGTAAAAGAAAGAAGCAGCACTGTTAATTGGATAGTATGAAGACAACAACTGCAAAAGGAAAATAACTAAGCAAGATAGAAAATTACACCGACACTAATTTGTTTTTAATGCAAACAAGTTAATGGAACTCACACCCAAATCTTGCAGATGTTTCCTGAAGTTGCGAAGTAATGGAACCAACCTATCTGTTCCTAAGTGAGGTTTTCCATCAATCAATATCTGTTTTGTAGCTCCAAACTGCACTAGAGTTTTCATAACCTAAAATGAAGATATAAAGTCAACCATTCCATGACTTAGAAAGTTAGGCATAAGGGCATAATGGATCATTAAAACAACACAAATCTTGTTGATCTAGTCATAATTCTTTTACTAGCTAATAAAACACTCCCAAATAAAAGCGCTATACTTGGGATCCGGGAGTACTCAGAGCAGTGAGCAAATTTGATCCAGGAGAAAATTATCCTATTTGTTGAACAACCCAATCCCTTGCTTCAAGTTATCGGATCCAGAAGAACACATTTTTCTACAGTATATTTCTTTCACCTTGAGGACAAGGTGAATCCTTTGTATTGCTAGACCTCTCATGTGACTTAGCAATTATGTTTTTAAATAGTAATTATTATTATATTATTATTAAGAGTGGTTAGTGGAGAACTATTATATTATTACGAACAATTATGTATATTAATTATGTAGGTTTATGTTTAGAATAAATAGGGGAAGATAGAAGAGAGTTCATTATCGTGGAATTTGATAGGAAAAGGGTCGTTTGGGCACTAAGGGAGGTGCAGACTCTCAAAGTTATGTAATATTTTCTGAAATTCAAAGGGATTCTCCCTACTCCTTTTGTATATCAATTGGTTTCTATCAATCTCTCATATGACTTAGCAATTATGTTTTTAAGTATCAATTATCATATTATTAAGAGTGTTTAGTGGATAGTTGTTATATTATTAGAAGCAGTTACGTTTATTAATTACGTAGGTTTATATTTAGAATAAATAGAGGAAGATAGAGGGGGAGTTCATTATGATGGAGTTTGACAAGAAAGGGGCAACTTTGGCATTAAGGGAGGTTCAGACCCTCAAAGTTCTCCTTTCCATAACTACGTACTTCTGAGTCTGATTTGTCTCATGCATTACTCTGTTATCAATATTTATATCATATCTTTCTATCCGCTAAGCTCCACAAGAACAACATGATTATTCATTCATTGCATTGATTTGATTTGGTAATACTTATGAGCTTCCATGTCCTAAAGCTCCATAGATCAATCTTATCATTGACTCTCCCCGTTCAACTCTTGCACCAATCCCTTTTGTTTATTGTAGTCCCACATAACACTTCCCCTAACCTACCTATTGCCTTTCGAAAGCACCTTACTCTCGAGCATCATCACAAAAAACTAATTGAGTTTTCATCAATTGCCTTTCTTCCATGGTTCTATTATTTTTGCAATATCATTTGTTACCATTCCTAAGACTGTTCTAGAAAGTAGAAGCACTATCCAATACGTAAAAATGCTAACAATAGGAGATCCACTTCAGGCTTTTGTATTATTATGCTTATTGGAGGTAACCTAGATCTCGTGAAAAAATTATAATCACATTATTGTAGCGAGATCAGGCATAGTTTTGAATCCACAAGGCTTCTTTTGCAAATATATATGTAGATTTTCAGTTCTTTGTAAATAATACAACAAAATAGTCATCTTAAATTCAAGTGAAACTAACCGCAATGACACTGCCACCATTGCGTCCAATTCTAGTTACCAACTTTCCATCACTCCAGGTACCTGCACCACCCTGCCAAACATAAGTCCTTGATAAATGACAAAGCAACAAATATCCAAAAACAACACTGGTGAATGATGCAACCATGAATTTAAGAAAGTCTATTATACAGATTAAATAAATCATCACTCAGAAATAAATAAAGATGAATAGTACAACCTCCCCAAAGCAGAAGTTACTTTCCAATTCTAAAATTCTCCGAACTATAAGACTACCAATATCAAGCCCCCTCTTTTCAACTGGTTGACCTCTTTCTATTAGTGTGACATCTGCACCGAGCTCCGCAAGAACAAGAGCAGCAAATAGGCCAGATGGCCCACTACCCACTACAGCAATTTTTGGCTTTCTGGTATCCTGCTTTTTGTTCAACTCTTTTGAGAAGATGCTGTGTCCGTTTTCCCCTTTCACTACACCTTCGCTATTTTCTTTACAGTCTTGTATAATACTCATCAGATCACCAAAATCTCCCCCATCATGCACACGTTCCACAAGGCCAACTTTAGGTTGCAGCTGAGAAATAAAGTCCCAATAACGAGGCTCTAGGCTGAGGAGTTTCTCGACATCCATGTCGACGGTATGCACAAATTTGGGCTCCTTTATTGATTTATAAAAAGCATCAACAAAACAGTATAAGAAGATGAAAGTGCAACAATGACAGAAACTGTACCATAACTTAAAACGACAATTCTGTTGATACAAGCCAAAATTCAGATAAACTTGTAAAATATTATACACTTGAAAAGAAGTTTTCGCTACTTTCATTAGCAACCATGTACTTTATTTTGGGTGACATACATATCCTTGGGTGACATACATATCCTTATAGGTCAAAACCAAATAATTAAAAAATAAACTAATTAACTCATAAATTTAACCTGCGACATAAGAGTCCAAAACTGCACCAAACTAGCATTCTCTGTTTCCATTTCTATTTTCTATCTCTTAATAATAATACCAATACCACAAGTGTTACATAAAAAAGGTTCATGACTGCAACATGGGATGCAACAAAGGTATTTCATGTCTCTACAACTACAACATGAATACATTCATAGTCAGTACTAGTACATTTGACTGCAATTGTCAAGGGTTACGACGAACCACCACGTAAAACCTTGAATATGACTATGTAATTGCATTTTTGTTTCCTAATTGTAAAGATGTGTAGAATAATTCTTTTGCGTCCATTTACTTCTGGTGTTTACTGTTTCTATTTCCACGCATAAAAAAAATAAACATCAGAGAATGCATTGTGGAATTTTTTGAAAATGCATTTTAAAATAGATTGAATGTTTTGGAAACTCTGGAAAATTTCAAAACAGTGATTTCAGTGTTTGTGGAAATACATTCTTTCTAGTTAGCTTCTATCTTCTCTATCACAATTAAAAAGAATAATTCAAAACCAAATAGCATTCCAACAGCCACAAATATACGGAGTCCATGATACCTTTATCAGGCATGACAATACATGCCAAAGATTTCTGATTGCAAATATATCACACAGATTTGGAGGCAAAATGAAGTTTTTGTAATTAAAAATGATAAGCAGAGAATCTTCTCAACAACCAAAACATTTTCCTATCCCGTAGAATATTACATATCTTCTT
Source organism: Vicia villosa (assembly GCF_029867415.1). NCBI lineage: Eukaryota > Viridiplantae > Streptophyta > Magnoliopsida > Fabales > Fabaceae > Vicia > Vicia villosa. Next base: position 34,931,146 of record NC_081186.1, read on the forward strand.
ATTTTTAAAAAGCATTGTCCAAACTCCCACAATTTCTTCTCTAACAATGGAAATTGTTCTGGGCCATCCGCAAGGCCCCACTAAGAAGGCCAAATCACAAGCGTTGAATAAAAAGATGCACAGAACATATAGATCCTCATCTCTGTCAAGCGTACACGATCATGCCCTCCACCACATCTCTCACCGTTGAATCTAATCGAACGACAACACGCACAAAGCGTTGAATCACACGGGGAAGGCTTTAACCACCCCCTCTCTGCCATACACGAATTTTTCTCCCCCACACCAAGACTTTATTCCACCACATCACTACACATTTATGGTTCCTTAAAGGAACAGAAATGAACATAGGAAACACTAGAAGTAAACCACCCTGATACATTTGCTATTTCTCATACAGATTTGGAGGCAAATTGAAGTTTTTTGTAACTACAAACTCAAAACAGATAATCATCTCAAAAACCAAAACACACTCCAATCCAATTCCATTGAAAATTGCATACCTTCCTAGCATCAAAAGACTTTCTAACAACCGAGAAAGGCTCTCGCGGCAACATCGAAGCAACCTGAAACAAATCAAATCCAAGTTCAAATTAACCCAATTAAAAAAACATCAAATACAAAACAAGCTGAAGCAAAAATTCTCATTACCGGAAACTTGAGAAGCTTAGAGATTACTTCCAGAAGTTCATCAGAAACTTCTAGAAAGTCTTTACCGAGATCCTGATCGAGTGGAACAGCGAGGTTGTATAGTCTCCATGTACCCTTGAATTTGCTCTTATCATCATTAGAAGTAGATAACAAAAGTTCTTTGTGCTTTGATTTTAGCTTCTTCTTCTCTGACGGGTACCGTTGTTTGCCGGTTCTCTTGGTGGCGCATTTTACGATATTACTGTTGCGGTGGGTTTGGGTGGTTCGGTAACTGGGGGTGTGAAACCAGAAAGCGGTGTGTAGCTTCGAGGAGGAAGGAAGAAGAAGCATGGTGTAGTGTGGATAGTGGTGAGTGAGGTTAACGGCTTTGTGGGTTTGTTGGGGGTTTTGGATATGGGTGGGTTGTTATTAAATTATTTAAAGTATAAATTAAATAAAAATAAATATTTAATAGCAGGAATTCATACTTTATGAACAATTAGATTTAGGACAAGGATTGGGTAACTAATCCAATCCCTTAGACTTAGTATGTTCCCATTAGTTTCTCTTTACGCCCTTTAACTCTCTGAAGTTTGTGTCAAAAAGTCTAACCTATTCTTTAAGTTTGGAGATAAATTTTTGAAGGCACTATTTTGTAATTGTAACATAAAGTTAATTCGAAGATGCATTTACGAAAGTATATTTCGAAAATATATCTCTAAAATTAGTTGATATTACACATTAACCAAAAACCAGAAACATGATAATGCCAATGTCTATTTACCAATCCGACTATGCATAATTGATTTAGACATCATGTGTTTGATAACATCAAAATGAGAAGAGACATACACCTCAACTGGTTTTATGTATTGCTTCAATTTAATACAAGAGAAATACAAACACAGACATAGTTTTTCTATGTCATTATACCTAATCTCAGGACCATTTAACATTCGACTAAGGTAATATACAAGTCTTTCGACACCATCGTTATCTTCTTGAACTAACATACTTCCTAAAGTCGAGTTTGAGGCTGCTATATACAACCTCATGGGCCTATTTCTAACAGGAGGTGCCAATACAGGAGGCTTCACTAAATATTCCTTGATTTTGTTGAAAGCCTCTTGATGTTCTTTTTGCTAGATGAAGTCTTCATTCTTCAGTCGAAGTAGTGGTGAAAACGCCTTGGTTTTTCCACTTAAGTTAGATATGAACCTCCTTAAGAAATTTATTTTACCCAACAGGGACTGAAGTTCCTTTTTGGTCAACGGAGGTTTGACGTCCATGATGGTTTTGGTCTTGCTTTGGTTGACTTCTATACCTTTTTTATGTACTACAAAACGAAGAAAATCTCTTGCCTGCACACAAAAAGCGCACTTTAATTAATTCATTTTTAATCCATATTGCCTCATCCTTTCGAAGGATTTTCTAAGGTGTTAAAAATGTGTCGATTTACTATTCGACTTTATCACGATATCATCGATGTAAACCTGCATGAAATCTTCAATAAAATCATGGAACCTAGAATTCATCACCCTTTGGTATGTTGCTCCGGCATTTTTCAAGTCGAATGGCATGACCACCCATTCATAGGTTCCTAATGCCCCCGGGCAATGAAACACCATCTTCGACACATCTTCATCTGCAATAAAAATTTGGTTATAACCAGCATAACCATCAAGCATACTTAAATACTCAAAACCCGCGGCAGAGTTAATTAACATTTCTGCCATAGGCATGGCGTACTCATCTTTAGGAGTGACAACATTTAGATCTCTAAAATCAATGCACACTCTTAACTTTCCATTTTTCTTAATAACTGGCACAATATTTTCCAACCATTCGATGTACCTTGCAGTTCTTATGAACCTGCTATTGAGGAGCCTTTCGACTTCCTCCTTGATTTTTGACATTATTGCTGGAGCAAAACATCGAGGTGTTTGCTTCACTGGCTTCTCTCCAGCTTTTATTGGTAGCTTTAGTTCGACCAATTCCCTGTTCAAACCTGGAATTTCATTATAGTCCCAAGCAAAACAATCTTTAAATTCTTTTAACAAAAATATTACCTCTAATTTGAGCTTTTGGTCGATGTTGGCGCTGATATAAGTGGATCGTTTATGTAACACCCCGATATCCGCTGCACGCATCAACCGTGTCGGCCAACCGAGCATGTTACCGGCTTAATCAATAATCCCCCCTAGGTCCGCTTATCGGCTGCCCAGGAAATATTGTTTTTGCCTCCCGCAGGAATCGAACCATGTACCTAGGGGTTAAGTACATATTCATAGCAATTCCTGCTACCAATTGACCATATGGGCCTAAGACATGGATTCCAAACACATCCATGGGCTTCATATTCACTCATAAACTAATTATTTTCTTTTTATAGTATTTATTTTATTTATTTGAATTTTAATTCATTTAAATATTAATAAAATACATAAATATGAAATAATTAAATTTTAAATCAAGGTTTTGATTTTACAATCAAATCCAATCATCAAAATACTCCTCATTTAAAGGAAAATTCGTGGTAAACAAGAAGGGAAGAATTGAATCAAGATTCTATGCAAAAATAGAAAAGAATTATATAATTTTTATCAAAATTTCTTTCTCCAAAGTTGCATAAGGATCCAAGCCCAAGGTTTCAACCTAATCCACTCCTCATATATATACAAAAAACCTGCAAGCAAGAAAAAAAACCCTAACGAAAATCCTTGCCACATAACAATCTCCAAAACTCGCAAAAACATCAAGAAGAGTGACTTTCGAGTTCATTACAGCCTTTTTCAAGAGCAAGAAATCATCCAATTATCTTCTCAAGGTGGTATAAAGTAAGGTTGAATCGTTTTTGAAGTCCTTTAACGTGACTAACGTGCGCACCATGTTCATGTTTTCATTCATGCATTCTTAAATTTTGTTTATCATGTTTCGATATATTTCCATTTAATCTAATGCTTTTTATGAGCTTCTGGAATTGTTTGAGACAGTTTAGAACCGGTGGGACGAGGATTTAACACCGGCAAGGAGGACCACCATTGTTAGGGTTCCGATTTGCTTTCCTTCGAACCTCATTATACGAGCGTTTTTAGCCAAAACGGATGTGAAAATCAGACTCAGGATGATCGATTTACGTGACATGGGTACTCTTTGGTTTTTGTTAACGTGTTGCATGAGTTATTTGGTTTTTTTAGATTTTGCTACCAAGAATTACAGGAAACCGCAGCCAAATCGCAGCAAGTATGGAGGTAAATTCGTAGCAAATATTGAAGTCTGAAGGTTGAAGATGATGAGATAGGGTTGGGACTTGCTGACTTCACGTGTCACCGCGTGATTCGTTGGTCAACCATTGGAGAACTCTCTCTCCGTTTCCTAGTGGACCGCGCTCAGGTTTGTGGGTCCCGGGTCTGACTTATTCAAACTTTTTCCAATTAGTTTCATGTATTATATTTATTGTATTTGTTTCAATTACCAACAACTAACAAACGCAGTGCAGCTGGCAGAAGTCATCTTAAATTAATATCATAGACTTGGGTTCGAACCAGGCATGAGACCTTATTTTTTCAAACGAATAATTCACTGATTGCATGTCTAATCCTAAGCTGCGCACACGCTGGACCGTCGTTCTCAACCACAGGATCTTCACGAGATCAGATCCTACGCCCCTAGAAGTGCATGACTACCATAGGGTCTCAGGAGCAGCCACACTTGATCACCAACTAAGCCCTTGTTTCTATTTATTTTATCTTATTTTTATTGTACAATTCTTTTTTACATCCTTCATTTATTTATTTATTTATTATCATATTTTTTGTTTATTTAGACTCATAACATAAAATTACATAATAATTTTATAATTCATTTTTAATCGAAAACCCGACTTTTTACAAATTTATCAATAATTGTCTTTTAAACAATAAAAATTATCATTTTTTGCATGTGCTTTTAATCGATTATTTTTATGGTTTGTTAACCTCGATTTATTTATAAACCCTAGAATCCTCAGGTAGGTGTTATCCACTAACGCTTTTTTTTAGCCTTATAAACCTTTTGGGTCACAATAAGTTTTCTTAAATAAACCTTTTTAGGTTCAGGGTTTGTAAACCTTTTTAGGGTTTGTAGAACATTCATACACTGAAATTCTTCCCTCTTATGCAAATTTTCAGGGTTACCTCAAGATTTTCCGACTACGCGCCGTGGCAATCAAAAAGCTAAGTTCTGATCCCTTTTTTTATTATTTAAATTATTTTACCTTTTTAATTTTTGCCTTATGACTTAAATTATGATTGGTTTCGTCTGGTAATGAATTCCTCCTACACTCACTGTTCCACTGTCCTTTTTCATTTAATTCTCAGATGATCAGGGTCAGTCGAAGGTTCGAGGAAAATCAAGGCTGAAGACTGCCATTTAATTTTATGTTTTAATTTCCCCCATTCCCGCAGGTGTTTATTGTAATAGCGTAGGGTTTTTATCTTTCCGCCTTTAATTTCCTGTAATTTTAAACTGCGTGGTTAGTAATCTTAGGGAGTGCAAGCCTTTAACAGAAGTAGATAACTAACTATAAGATAAATATCTGAATTAACCACCTGATTGATGCACACACTCACCTTTAGGGTAACCTCTTCTGTTGCCTTGTTGCCTGTTGCCTCTAATTGTAAAAATAGTCAAGTCCCTCGATTCCGAGGATACCTCAAGCAAGGTTGCCTTAAAGAATAAAAATCATCTAGTCCCTCGATGTTGCCTCGGAAGAATAAGATGATTGTCCCATTGCTAAGGTATCCTCGCATGTTGCCTAAAAAGATTAATGACTATTATATCCTTCCCTTAGACTACCTGCCCTCTTTATGGCATGGGACAGTCTTATGGCGAACGATTACTCGATGACCCTTCTACATCCAATTGAAAGACTTCCTGCCCTTTCATGGTATGGATAGATCCTTTCACCCGAAAGACTTAAAGAACAAGAAAGACAACTTAGGGTAGGTAGTTCTTAATTGCTTGCTCTATTCGAATTCAAACTAAAAACTTTTTTCTACTTCTTTTCAAAGAATCTTTTCAAAAGGCTACGCTTATTTACAAGCTAAAGTTCTTCTTCAAAAATCTTTTCAAAACAATTCAAACATTTCAAACAAAGTGAGCTAAGCAATTAAGAGCCCATGGATAACCATGGATGCAAAGGGTGCCTTACACCTTCCCTTTGCATAATTTACCCCCCGAACTCAAAATCTTTCAAAGGTCTTTCCTGTTCTTTTTGCCTTTCCTAATTGGATAAAATAAAAGTCGGTGGCGACTCATGCTTAACCGCGACATTTCGATTATAAAAAGTCAGTTCACCGTATTACAGAACTGGCGACTCTGCTGGGGACACTTTCGATTAAAAGAGGGGTTACCTTAGAGCTAGGATCACTTTAAACTTGTTTGACTTGTTTGCTTTATCTTTAAAGGCTGTTTTGGGTATTCTACTGTGTGAAAGATCCTACACACGAATCTAGTGTACCTTAGGTATGTGGCATGAGACCAGGAAGGCTGTACGACATGTATCGTTATGGTTGAACTGGTGGCCACCGTTAGTGTGACGCTTTGGTTTGTCCTGATGGCCCTTGAACATGATCGAGGAGACATTTGGCTACCGCGTGGTGTCACAAGCACTAATTCGCCCTTAGAACCTTAGTTGAACTTGACTTTGGCCTATAGGAAGTAGCGAGATAGCTGGCTTTGGATTCCTGAATGAAGCCGGTTGATACTCGATGCTACACTCATTGAGATTGGACTCTAGGGATGCTTTTGGCTGGCCGATCGAGTGCAATGTTGAGACAATGCCCGCGAGAAAGATCAGGGATATGAGCACCATAGAACCCGGTTACTACTCTAGGACAGGTTGAACCAACTTAACTTCAGTGGGGAGGGTATTTACCTACAAACTTCACGCAAGCCTTTAAACCTAAGGACACTTGTGTGACTTGTCTGTGCTTGCTACTAACCCTTTGGTTTTCTTGCAGGTTTTTTTGTGGGACTCACTCAGCCTTACTATCTTACGCTTTGCCTGATGCATTGCATAACATCATGACATCATGACATCATAAGCATAACATGATTTAACTAACCCTTTCAAGGATCTTAGGGATTTAGGGCGCACAACTTCAGGTGCTCTTATCAAAGATTGAATTCCTATCAAGGGGCAAGAGGATTTATTTTCCTCTCGCCACATACCTTCCGATTCAGAGAAGTTGTACCTATCAAGGGGCAAGAGGATTTATTTTCTTCTAGCCATGTACTTTCAAATTCAGAAGTATCTCGAATCAGAGGCTATGACCCACTGGATATGGTGAGCTTGATTCCCATAGAAGAACATCCAAAAATCAGAGTTCTTCAAACAAAGATGCGACTAAATCATTTTCCAATGTGGCTAACTAAATTTCCTAAAGATCCTTGAAAATATTGCATCTGCATTCATAACATCGCATCACAGGTTTCCACCACAGGTTTCTCACCTCCTCGCTGTTTATTTCAGCATCATGAATCTTGAGCAATCAGTCAAAGACCTTCAAGCTCAGAATGCCCAGTTTCAAGATCTGATCCTGAACTTATCCAAGGGGCAAGACGAGCTGAAAACCCTTCTGACTAAGAAGGAGAAAAAGACCAAGAAGCCCAAAGGAGTGATCAACCTGGGAAGAAGATTCAAGGGTCGTCCCAAGAAGGTTGCAGAAACTGGAATTCCTAAAGATGAGGAAGAGGAAGAGGAAGGAGATGATCTTAGTGTCAAGAACAATCAGGGAAGCCATGTAGGTTCTGATGACCAGGAAAAAGAAGAAGACGAAAATGAGTCTCCTCAAGACGAGGATTATGCTGATGAGAAGTATAGACTACTAGAAGAGCGCCTGAGAAGCGTGGAAATTCAGAAGGTACCTGGGCTGGATTTTGAAGAACTAGGACTCGTTCCCGGAGTAGTTATTCCTCCGAAATTCAAAACTCCCGCCTTTGCTAAGTATGATGGAGTCTCTTGTCCCAAGATGCACTTGAGGTCTTATGTAAGAAAGATTCAGCCCCACACTGCTGATAAGAGGCTCTGGATCCATTTCTTTCAAGAGAGTTTATCTGGAACTCAACTCGAATGGTACTATCAACTGGAAAGTACCAACATCCGTACTTGGGAAGATTTGGTTGTTGCTTTCTACCAGCAATACCAATACAATGCTGACCTCACACCAACTCGCATACAACTACAAAGCATGTCTATGGGACCCGAAGAAAGTTTCAAGGAGTATGCTCAAAAATGGAGAGATCTAGCTGGAAGAGTCAAACCCTCATTGACCGACAGAGAATTGGTTGATATGTTTATGAATACACTGACTGGTCCTTTCTACAGCCATTTACTTGGAAGCTCCTCGTCTGGTTTCACCGATCTCATACTGACTGGAGAACGTGTTGAAAGTGGTATCCGAAGCGGAAAAATTCAGGTGGCTATTTCTTCTAGTACCGTGAAAAAGCCATACAATCAGAAGAATGAATCCAACACTGTTGGGGCAGTCCTGGTCTCTAGTCAGGCTCCAACACAACAACAACAAAAAGATCAACGCAAGCAACAAGGTGGCCAACGTACTTGGAAATCAAAACCCAAGAGGTCATTTACCCCACTACACATGCCATTGGCTCAAGCTTTGCAACACTTGCTCGATCGGAGTCTGATAACTCTACTGCCTCCATACTCAGCTCCTGCTAATCCCGTCCCTGGGTACAAGCATCATGCAAGATGTGCTTACCATTCAAATAGTCCTGGTCATGATACAGAAGAGTGTGGGCCTTTGAAACATAAAATTCAAGACTTGATTGAAGAAGGGATCGTTGAATTTGGGCAACCAGAGAAGCCACACAAAGTCTAAAGGATGGCTATTTAGATCATTAATTTACTCGCATTAGCAATCTCTTTCCTGTTTGTTTAAACATTCGTCTTATGTCAGACTCTATTTATTTTATAATAATCATTAATGCATTGCATATGTTTGTCTTGATTTATTTCTCTTCCGGTTTCTATATTAAACTTTGTTTTTAATTGATTTTCTTTATGATATTTAACTCTCGCTAAAGCTGTAAGCCTTTTGAGGGAGGATGACGAAAACGATACCGCAACCTCATACAGTATGCTTTCAAACAGACTATGCTGACGATGTACAGGCATTGTTTCAAATCCTAAATAGTGGAGATATAAGGATGTTAATCCCTCGTCAACCCCTTCGAGCCTAAGAAGTAGAAGTTTTCCTTCTCATACAGATTAAAACTTTTAATCATAACCTGGGGCAGGGTAGTTACTCAGTTAACTCAATTATACCAAGTGCTTTACATAAGTGATGGATTCTCGTGATTCTCAAAAGAAAAAGAAAACTGTTAAGTCAAAACCTATGAAGGAGACTAATAAAAAAATCGAAATATCCCGCTAACTGTAATCTCAAAATAAACAGTTCAGGCAAAAGTTAGGGATAATAAAGTCAAAAAAGAGGTTACTACAAATCCTCGACAAAAGAAAAATTACAAGAAGGATGATTGCCTTTCCAAATAAACTTTCGATGCTGAAACCATCACCAAATATCAACATTACGACTTCAAGGCCTGCTAGAACTTAAATGCAAAGTTAACTGAGCATAAGACCGAAGAACATCATGAAGAGTGGGATGGGTACAAATAAACTTTGAGCCTTTATCCTTTGTTTCTTAAACCGTGAACCAAGCCACGTTACAACCCTTGAAAGTCCTAACTGAAGCATGGTTAGTTCGAAAGCGTACTGTCACCAAAGGGTATCCTGACTCCTTAAAGTTTACCAAAAATCCAGAGTTGATATCATGTTTTTACAAATATCACTCTCTTACATATTTTGTTTTACTAAAATTGTCTTTAACTCCAAGACAGACATATGCATTGCATTTTAATGAGTGTCATTATAAAACAATTTTGTCTACGTAATTTCAAATGTTTGGCATCAGGATGAATCTGCATGGGGCATAATTAATGACTAAAAGTCCTCCCGACAAATAAATTTGCAGAGACGTCTCGTATGCATGACTCGATCAACTAAAAGCTTGTTTACACAAGGGGCATGACATATCCATAGAATCTCTTAAAGGCACTGAAAAACTAGAGAAGTTAATTCATCACTGGGGGCATGTCACATCAGTCACAAATCTCAATGAATGCTATTTAGCTACTAGCATCAGATGACGTCAGTATCTGTCTCTTCTTTAAAATTCTAATTCCAAATTCAAGTATCGAGCATACCAAGCTATTGATTCCAGGGTCAGGTATGCTCTCGCAAGTGTTTTTCAACAGGAAGTACTCAAAGACAAGGGGCAATGAAGAATTGAAAATCTCTGGGAACCTTCCCCACAAAGCAATTTTCATAATATATCCACACATAGTTAACTTTAAGAAGTTATCTTCAAGCAATCTATTCCCAACAGAAACTTAGTTCCCCAACGGAGTTTATACTTCTGACACTGTCGGTTCTCCGACACAATCTTCTTCTCTAGCATGGTTTATTCAAACTCAAAGTTGCCGCTGAGAAATCGGGTCGGATATTATGCTCATTTCTCTTGTCCCCAGGATACATCAGGATCAGATCACTCAAGTCAATCTCATCCCAAGCGAAGATCAAAAATCCCCAACTGGATATAATCGAACGAAAGACAGGAATTTTCTTGTCATTATCTCTGACAGCATGCAGGGATTTATTTTCTCAATCAGCAGTTGCTATACAAGAAGCATCAATATGATCCGACTATATAGTCCATCCCTGCATCATTCATAAATACATGCATAACATACAGTACTCTCGTTTATTTCGAGAATCTCAATACCTGCATCATGATATTGCATAAAACTAATCTTTCTCTTTTCAGGTCACTTCATAATCAAAAGAACATTATCATCCAAGTACGGTGCAAATACAATCGTATCAACGATTCAATCTCATCCAAGACGAATACTATTCTGATGCTTCACTCTGGCCTTTCTTCAAAGATAATTCAGAAACAATCAAAGAATTTCTCATCCTTTCTAGGAACCTTTCTAGTTTAGTCTTCCCTAAGACGTCTACCAGCCTTTCTAGGAGCCTTTCTAGGTAATCTTTTCTAAGATGATATCATATCCTTTCTAGGAGCCTTTCTAGGTAATCTTTTCTAAGATGATATTATATCCTTTCTAGGAGCCTGTCTAGGTAATCTTTTCTAAGATGATATCATATCCTTTCTAGGAGCCTTTCTAGGTAATCTTTTCTAAGATGATATTATATCCTTTCTAGGAGCCTGTCTAGGTAATCTTTTCTAAGATGATATTATATCCTTTCTAGGAGCCTTTCTAGGCAGTCTTGTTTAAGACATATCATATCCTTTGTAGGAGCCTTTCTAGGTAGTCTTGTTTAAGACATATCACTTCCTTTCTAGGAGCCTTTCTAGGTAATCTTTTCTAAGATGATATTATATCCTTTCTAGGAGCCTGTCTAGGTAATCTTTTCTAAGATGATATTATATCCTTTCTAGGAGCCTTTCTAGGCAGTCTTGTTTAAGACATATCATATCCTTTGTAGGAGCCTTTCTAGGTAGTCTTGTTTAAGACATATCACTTCCTTTCTAGGAGCCTTTCTAGGTAGTCGCGTGTAAGACGTTTTGTACCCTTTTTAGGAGCCTTTCTAGGTTAATCTTGTTTAATACATATCTCAACCTATCTAGGTAATCTTCTTCAACATATTTATCCAACATGTTCTAATACATCCACTGCCCTTTCAAGGAGTTTCTCAATTAATCTTCTACAAGACACTTCTTCCCGAGCTTTGTGTAAAGCCTAATCTCTTTTACATCAGTCAATGATCTACCCTTTTCAGGAACCTTTCCAGGTAGTCTTCTGTAAGACATTACTTCATCTCTCCTTCATATACAATCAATGCATATGATCCAGTCTGAAAAACATCTGCTTTTCAAACATCTGATGGCATCTTCAAGCCCATCTCCGACAAGCGCCTTTCAATACTTCAAGCTCGGATGTAGTCTAACATACGACTTATCCTGAATTTCGTATAGATCAGATGGTATCTTTAAGCCTATCTCCTATAAAAGGTCCCTAACTCAGCAAGGGCAAATTTCTTGGGTATTCTATTGTTCAATCCCCTTCTACCTTCAGACTCCGACAAGCACACATGCCAATCTACATCTTCAGGTTTAAGAAAATTGAACAGGGGCAGCTGTCATACCCCAAAATTTGCCCACCGTATTTTTATACTCAAGCTCATTCGAACATCAGAAGCTCAAGATTTGACTAACTGTACACTCTCCTAAACAACAACCCTCAAACTAGGGTTTTGGTCTTTTCAAAGAAAAATCAGGTTCTGACACCTCAAGTGGATCTCGGGGTCTCTCACATATCTTATAATATCCTCATGACAAGTTTCAAGCTTTGATTCCTAAGAATGTTCAGTCAACTGCTCAAACGATCAATAGTCGACCTAAAAGTCAAACCATGATCAAACCACAGTCAAAACTTTTGATTTTTTGTCAACATCCTCATTATGAAGTATAATTCATCATTTGATCAAGGACTGATCATGATTCATCAAGAAAAGCTCCAAAATCAACAAAACCTAAAGTTTCTAAATTAGGGTTTTCATAGGAGAAAGTCAACTAAACTTTGACCAGCCATAAATTTCACATGGAAAATCAGAAATTTTCCATCCAAAGCTTATTTTGAAGGAAATTGAATTCTCTACAACTTTGTGTCTCACATGCCAAGGCCAGAAATGCACCATTTGGGAGATATGAGCCAAAACATTACAGGTCCTTCTAAAGGATCGCAAAAAGTCATTTTTTCTCAAAGACCATAACTCGGACATGGTAGACTCAATTGAGATGAAACCCAAAGAAGCCTTCAGAGGACTCTTTGAGCTTTCCAAAAAGTCCTAGAACATCTTCATGTGACAAATATTGAATGAGTTATGGCTTGCGCAAGTGGGGCGATTTTTGAGAAATGCACATGAAGAACTTTGAGTTTTTTAAACCAATGGGCCTAAGACATGGATTCCAAACACATCCATGGGCTTCATATTCACTCATAAACTAATTATTTTCTTTTTATAGTATTTATTTTATTTATTTGAATTTTAATTCATTTAAATATTAATAAAATACATAAATATGAAATAATTAAATTTTAAATCAAGGTTTTGATTTTACAATCAAATTCAATCATCAAAATACTCCTCATTTAAAGGAAAATTCGTGGTAAACAAGAAGGGAAGAATTGAATCAAGATTCTATGCAAAAATAGAAAAGAATTATATAATTTTTATCAAAATTTCTTTCTCCAAAGTTGCATAAGGATCCAAGCCCAAGGTTTCAACCTAATCCACTCCTCATATATATACAAAAAACCTGCAAGCAAGAAAAAAAAACCCTAACGAAAATCCTTGCCACATAACAATCTCCAAAACTCGCAAAAACATCAAGAAGAGTGACTTTCGAGTTCATTACAGCCTTTTTCAAGAGCAAGAAATCATCCAATTATCTTCTCAAGGTGGTATAAAGTAAGGTTGAATCGTTTTTGAAGTCCTTTAACGTGACTAACGTGCGCACCATGTTCATGTTTTCATTCATGCATTCTTAAATTTTGTTTATCATGTTTCGATATATTTCCATTTAATCTAATGCTTTTTATGAGCTTCTGGAATTGTTTGAGACAGTTTAGAACCGGTGGGACGAGGATTTAACACCGGCAAGGAGGACCACCATTGTTAGGGTTCCGATTTGCTTTCCTTCGAACCTCATTATACGAGCGTTTTTAGCCAAAACGGATGTGAAAATCAGACTCAGGATGATCGATTTACGTGACATGGGTACTCTTTGGTTTTTGTTAACGTGTTGCATGAGTTATTTGGTTTTTTTAGATTTTGCTACCAAGAATTACAGGAAACCGCAGCCAAATCGCAGCAAGTATGGAGGTAAATTCGTAGCAAATATTGAAGTCTGAAGGTTGAAGATGATGAGATAGGGTTGGGACTTGCTGACTTCACGTGTCACCGCGTGATTCGTTGGTCAACCATTGGAGAACTCTCTCTCCGTTTCCTAGTGGACCGCGCTCAGGTTTGTGGGTCCCGGGTCTGACTTATTCAAACTTTTTCCAATTAGTTTCATGTATTATATTTATTGTATTTGTTTCAATTACCAACAACTAACAAACGCAGTGCAGCTGGCAGAAGTCATCTTAAATTAATATCATAGACCTGGGTTCGAACCAGGCTATGACCCACTGGATATGGTGAGCTTGATTCCCATAGAAGAACATCCAAAAATCAGAGTTCTTCAAACAAAGATGCGACTAAATCATTTTCCAATGTGGCTAACTAAATTTCCTAAAGATCCTTGAAAATATTGCATCTGCATTCATAACATCGCATCACAGGTTTCCACCACAGGTTTCTCACCTCCTCGCTGTTTATTTCAGCATCATGAATCTTGAGCAATCAGTCAAAGACCTTCAAGCTCAGAATGCCCAGTTTCAAGATCTGATCCTGAACTTATCCAAGGGGCAAGACGAGCTGAAAACCCTTCTGACTAAGAAGGAGAAAAAGACCAAGAAGCCCAAAGGAGTGATCAACCTGGGAAGAAGATTCAAGGGTCGTCCCAAGAAGGTTGCAGAAACTGGAATTCCTAAAGATGAGGAAGAGGAAGAGGAAGGAGATGATCTTAGTGTCAAGAACAATCAGGGAAGCCATGTAGGTTCTGATGACCAGGAAGAAGAAGAAGACGAAAATGAGTATCCTCAAGACGAGGATTATGCTGATGAGAAGTATAGACTACTAGAAGAGCGCCTGAGAAGCGTGGAAATTCAGAAGGTACCTGGGCTGGATTTTGAAGAACTAGGACTCGTTCCCGGAGTAGTTATTCCTCCGAAATTCAAAACTCCCGCCTTTGCTAAGTATGATGGAGTCTCTTGTCCCAAGATGCACTTGAGGTCTTATGTAAGAAAGATTCAGCCCCACACTGCTGATAAGAGGCTCTGGATCCATTTCTTTCAAGAGAGTTTATCTGGAACTCAACTCGAATGGTACTATCAACTGGAAAGTACCAACATCCGTACTTGGGAAGATTTGGTTGTTGCTTTCTACCAGCAATACCAATACAATGCTGACCTCACACCAACTCGCATACAACTACAAAACATGTCTATGGGACCCGAAGAAAGTTTCAAGGAGTATGCTCAAAAATGGAGAGATCTAGCTGGAAGAGTCAAACCCTCATTGACCGACAGAGAATTGGTTGATATGTTTATGAATACACTGACTGGTCCTTTCTACAGCCATTTACTTGGAAGCTCCTCGTCTGGTTTCACCGATCTCATACTGACTGGAGAACGTGTTGAAAGTGGTATCCGAAGCGGAAAAATTCAGGTGGCTATTTCTTCTAGTACCGTGAAAAAGCCATACAATCAGAAGAATGAATCCAACACTGTTGGGGCAGTCCTGGTCTCTAGTCAGGCTCCAACACAACAACAACAAAAAGATCAACGCAAGCAACAAGGTGGCCAACGTACTTGGAAATCAAAACCCAAGAGGTCATTTACCCCACTACACATGCCATTGGCTCAAGCTTTGCAACACTTGCTCGATCGGAGTCTGATAACTCTACTGCCTCCATACTCAGCTCCTGCTAATCCCGTCCCTGGGTACAAGCATCATGCAAGATGTGCTTACCATTCAAATAGTCCTGGTCATGATACAGAAGAGTGTGGGCCTTTGAAACATAAAATTCAAGACTTGATTGAAGAAGGGATCGTTGAATTTGGGAAACCAGAGAAGCCACACAAAGTCTAAAGGATGGCTATTTAGATCATTAATTTACTCGCATTCGCAATCTCTTTCCTGTTTGTTTAAACATTCGTCTTATGTCAGACTCTATTTATTTTATAATAATCATTAATGCATTGCATATGTTTGTCTTGATTTATTTCTCTTCCGGTTTCTATATTAAACTTTGTTTTTAATTGATTTTCTTTATGATATTTAACTCTCGCTAAAGCTGTAAGCCTTTTGAGGGAGGATGACGAAAACGATACCGCAACCTCATACAGTATGCTTTCAAACAGACTATGCTGACGATGTACAGGCATTGTTTCAAATCCTAAATAGTGGAGATATAAGGATGTTAATCCCTCGTCAACCCCTTCGAGCCTAAGAAGTAGAACTTTTCCTTCTCATACAGATTAAAACCTTTAATCATAACCTGGGGCAGGGTAGTTACTCAGTTAACTCAATTATACCAAGTGCTTTACATAAGTGATGGATTCTCGTGATTCTCAAAAGAAAAAGAAAACTGTTAAGTCAAAACCTATGAAGGAGACTAATAAAAAAATCGAAATATCCCGCTAACTGTAATCTCAAAATAAACAGTTCAGGCAAAAGTTAGGGATAATAAAGTCAAAAAAGAGGTTACTACAAATCCTCGACAAAAGAAAAATTACAAGAAGGATGATTGCCTTTCCAAATAAACTTTCGATGCTGAAACCATCACCAAATATCAACATTACGACTTCAAGGCCTGCTAGAACTTAAATGCAAAGTTAACTGAGCATAAGACCGAAGAACATCATGAAGAGTGGGATGGGTACAAATAAACTTTGAGCCTTTATCCTTTGTTTCTTAAACCGTGAACCAAGCCACGTTACAACCCTTGAAAGTCCTAACTGAAGCATGGTTAGTTCGAAAGCGTACTGTCACCAAAGGGTATCCTGACTCCTTAAAGTTTACCAAAAATCCAGAGTTGATATCATGTTTTTACAAATATCACTCTCTTACATATTTTGTTTTACTAAAATTGTCTTTAACTCCAAGACAGACATATGCATTGCATTTTAATGAGTGTCATTATAAAACAATTTTGTCTACGTAATTTCAAATGTTTGGCATCAGGATGAATCTGCATGGGGCATAATTAATGACTAAAAGTCCTCCCGACAAATAAATTTGCAGAGACGTCTCGTATGCATGACTCGATCAACTAAAAGCTTGTTTACACAAGGGGCATGACATATCCATAGAATCTCTTAAAGGCACTGAAAAACTAGAGAAGTTAATTCATCACTGGGGGCATGTCACATCAGTCACAAATCTCAATGAATGCTATTTAGCTACTAGCATCAGATGACGTCAGTATCTGTCTCTTCTTTAAAATTCTAATTCCAAATTCAAGTATCGAGCATACCAAGCTATTGATTCCAGGGTCAGGTATGCTCTCGCAAGTGTTTTTCAACAGGAAGTACTCAAAGACAAGGGGCAATGAAGAATTGAAAATCTCTGGGAACCTTCCCCACAAAGCAATTTTCATAATATATCCCCACATAGTTAACTTTAAGAAGTTATCTTCAAGCAATCTATTCCCAACAGAAACTTAGTTCCCCAACGGAGTTTATACTTCTGACACTGTCGGTTCTCCGACACAATCTTCTTCTCTAGCATGGTTTATTCAAACTCAAAGTTGCCGCTGAGAAATCGGGTCGGATATTATGCTCATTTCTCTTGTCCCCAGGATACATCAGGATCAGATCACTCAAGTCAATCTCATCCCAAGCGGAGATCAAAAATCCCCAACTGGATATAATCGAACGAAAGACAGGAATTTTCTTGTCATTATCTCTGACAGCATGCAGGGATTTATTTTCTCAATCAGCAGTTGCTATACAAGAAGCATCAATATGATCCGACTATATAGTCCATCCCTGCATCATTCATAAATACATGCATAACATACAGTACTCTCGTTTATTTCGAGAATCTCAATACCTGCATCATGATATTGCATAAAACTAATCTTTCTCTTTTCAGGTCACTTCATAATCAAAAGAACATTATCATCCAAGTACGGTGCAAATACAATCGTATCAACGATTCAATCTCATCCAAGACGAATACTATTCTGATGCTTCACTCTGGCCTTTCTTCAAAGATAATTCAGAAACAATCAAAGAATTTCTCATCCTTTCTAGGAACCTTTCTAGTTTAGTCTTCCCTAAGACGTCTACCAGCCTTTCTAGGAGCCTTTCTAGGTAATCTTTTCTAAGATGATATCATATCCTTTCTAGGAGCCTTTCTAGGTAATCTTTTCTAAGATGATATTATATCCTTTCTAGGAGCCTGTCTAGGTAATCTTTTCTAAGATGATATCATATCCTTTCTAGGAGCCTTTCTAGGTAATCTTTTCTAAGATGATATTATATTCTTTCTAGGAGCCTGTCTAGGTAATCTTTTCTAAGATGATATTATATCCTTTCTAGGAGCCTTTCTAGGCAGTCTTGTTTAAGACATATCATATCCTTTGTAGGAGCCTTTCTAGGTAGTCTTGTTTAAGACATATCACTTCCTTTCTAGGAGCCTTTCTAGGTAATCTTTTCTAAGATGATATTATATCCTTTCTAGGAGCCTGTCTAGGTAATCTTTTCTAAGATGATATTATATCCTTTCTAGGAGCCTTTCTAGGCAGTCTTGTTTAAGACATATCATATCCTTTGTAGGAGCCTTTCTAGGTAGTCTTGTTTAAGACATATCACTTCCTTTCTAGGAGCCTTTCTAGGTAGTCGCGTGTAAGACGTTTTGTACCCTTTTTAGGAGCCTTTCTAGGTTAATCTTGTTTAATACATATCTCAACCTATCTAGGTAATCTTCTTCAACATATTTATCCAACATGTTCTAATACATCCACTGCCCTTTCAAGGAGTTTCTCAATTAATCTTCTACAAGACACTTCTTCCCGAGCTTTGTGTAAAGCCTAATCTCTTTTACATCAGTCAATGATCTACCCTTTTCAGGAACCTTTCCAGGTAGTCTTCTGTAAGACATTACTTCATCTCTCCTTCATATACAATCAATGCATATGATCCAGTCTGAAAAACATCTGCTTTTCAAACATCTGATGGCATCTTCAAGCCCATCTCCGACAAGCGCCTTTCAATACTTCAAGCTCGGATGTAGTCTAACATACGACTTATCCTGAATTTCGTATAGATCAGATGGTATCTTTAAGCCTATCTCCTATAAAAGGTCCCTAACTCAGCAAGGGCAAATTTCTTGGGTATTCTATTGTTCAATCCCATTCTACCTTCAGACTCCGACAAGCACACATGCCAATCTACATCTTCAGGTTTAAGAAAATTGAACAGGGGCAGCTGTCATACCCCAAAATTTGCCCACCGTATTTTTATACTCAAGCTCATTCGAACATCAGAAGCTCAAGATTTGACTAACTGTACACTCTCCTAAACAACAACCCTCAAACTAGGGTTTTGGTCTTTTCAAAGAAAAATCAGGTTCTGACACCTCAAGTGGATCTCGGGGTCTCTCACATATCTTATAATATCCTCATGACAAGTTTCAAGCTTTGATTCCTAAGAATGTTCAGTCAACTGCTCAAACGATCAATAGTCGACCTAAAAGTCAAACCATGATCAAACCACAGTCAAAACTTTTGATTTTTTGTCAACATCCTCATTATGAAGTATAATACATCATTTGATCAAGGACTGATCATGATTCATCAAGAAAAGCTCCAAAATCAACAAAACCTAAAGTTTCTAAATTAGGGTTTTCATAGGAGAAAGTCAACTAAACTTTGACCAGCCATAAATTTCACATGGAAAATCAGAAATTTTCCATCCAAAGCTTATTTTGAAGGAAATTGAATTCTCTACAACTTTGTGTCTCACATGCCAAGGCCAGAAATGCACCATTTGGGAGATATGAGCCAAAACATTACAGGTCCTTCTAAAGGATCGCAAAAAGTCATTTTTTCTCAAAGACCATAACTCGGACATGGTAGACTCAATTGAGATGAAACCCAAAGAAGCCTTCAGAGGACTCTTTGAGCTTTCCAAAAAGTCCTAGAACATCTTCATGTGACAAATATTGAATGAGTTATGGCTTGCGCAAGTGGGGCGATTTTTGAGAAATGCACATGAAGAACTTTGAGTTTTTTAAACCAATGGGCCTAAGACATGGATTCCAAACACATCCATGGGCTTCATATTCACTCATAAACTAATTATTTTCTTTTTATAGTATTTATTTTATTTATTTGAATTTTAATTCATTTAAATATTAATAAAATACATAAATATGAAATAATTAAATTTTAAATCAAGGTTTTGATTTTACAATCAAATCCAATCATCAAAATACTCCTCATTTAAAGGAAAATTCGTGGTAAACAAGAAGGGAAGAATTGAATCAAGATTCTATGCAAAAATAGAAAAGAATTATATAATTTTTATCAAAATTTCTTTCTCCAAAGTTGCATAAGGATCCAAGCCCAAGGTTTCAACCTAATCCACTCCTCATATATATACAAAAAACCTGCAAGCAAGAAAAAAAACCCTAACGAAAATCCTTGCCACATAACAATCTCCAAAACTCGCAAAAACATCAAGAAGAGTGACTTTCGAGTTCATTACAGCCTTTTTCAAGAGCAAGAAATCATCCAATTATCTTCTCAAGGTGGTATAAAGTAAGGTTGAATCGTTTTTGAAGTCCTTTAACGTGACTAACGTGCGCACCATGTTCATGTTTTCATTCATGCATTCTTAAATTTTGTTTATCATGTTTCGATATATTTCCATTTAATCTAATGCTTTTTATGAGCTTCTGGAATTGTTTGAGACAGTTTAGAACCGGTGGGACGAGGATTTAACACCGACAAGGAGGACCACCATTGTTAGGGTTCCGATTTGCTTTCCTTCGAACCTCATTATACGAGCGTTTTTAGCCAAAACGGATGTGAAAATCAGACTCAGGATGATCGATTTACGTGACATGGGTACTCTTTGGTTTTTGTTAACGTGTTGCATGAGTTATTTGGTTTTTTTAGATTTTGCTACCAAGAATTACAGGAAACCGCAGCCAAATCGCAGCAAGTATGGAGGTAAATTCGTAGCAAATATTGAAGTCTGAAGGTTGAAGATGATGAGATAGGGTTGGGACTTGCTGACTTCACGTGTCACCGCGTGATTCGTTGGTCAACCATTGGAGAACTCTCTCTCCGTTTCCTAGTGGACCGCGCTCAGGTTTGTGGGTCCCGGGTCTGACTTATTCAAACTTTTTCCAATTAGTTTCATGTATTATATTTATTGTATTTGTTTCAATTACCAACAACTAACAAACGCAGTGCAGCTGGCAGAAGTCATCTTAAATTAATATCATAGACCTGGGTTCGAACCAGGCATGAGACCTTATTTTTTCAAACGAATAATTCACTGATTGCATGTCTAATCCTAAGCTGCGCACACGCTGGACCGTCGTTCTCAACCACAGGATCTTCACGAGATCAGATCCTACGCCCCTAGAAGTGCATGACTACCATAGGGTCTCAGGAGCAGCCACACTTGATCACCAGCTAAGCCCTTGTTTCTATTTATTTTATCTTATTTTTATTGTACAATTCTTTTTTACATCCTTCATTTATTTATTTATTTATTATCATATTTTTTGTTTATTTAGACTCATAACATAAAATTACATAATAATTTTATAATTCATTTTTAATCGAAAACCCGACTTTTTACAAATTTATCAATAATTGTCTTTTAAACAATAAAAATTATCATTTTTTGCATGTGCTTTTAATCGATTATTTTTATGGTTTGTTAACCTCGATTTATTTATAAACCCTAGAATCCTCAGGTAGGTGTTATCCACTAACGCTTTTTTTTAGCCTTATGAACCTTTTGGGTCACAATAAGTTTTCTTAAATAAACCTTTTTAGGTTCAGGGTTTGTAAACCTTTTTAGGGTTTGTAGAACATTCATACACTGAAATTCTTCCCTCTTATGCAAATTTTCAGGGTTACCTCAAGATTTTCCGACTACGCGCCGTGGCAATCAAAAAGCTAAGTTCTGATCCCTTTTTTTATTATTTAAATTATTTTACCTTTTTAATTTTTGCCTTATGACTTAAATTATAATTGGTTTCGTCTGGTAATGAATTCCTCCTACACTCACTGTTCCACTGTCCTTTTTCATTTAATTCTCAGATGATCAGGGTCAGTCGAAGGTTCGAGGAAAATCAAGGCTGAAGACTGCCATTTAATTTTATGTTTTAATTTCCCCCATTCCCGCAGGTGTTTATTGTAATAGCGTAGGGTTTTTATCTTTCCGCCTTTAATTTCCTGTAATTTTAAACTGCGTGGTTAGTAATCTTAGGGAGTGCAAGCCTTTAACAGAAGTAGATAACTAACTATAAGATAAATATCTGAATTAACCACCTGATTGATGCACACACTCACCTTTAGGGTAACCTCTTCTGTTGCCTTGTTGCCTGTTGCCTCTAATTGTAAAAATAGTCAAGTCCCTCGATTCCGAGGATACCTCAAGCAAGGTTGCCTTAAAGAATAAAAATCATCTAGTCCCTCGATGTTGCCTCGGAAGAATAAGATGATTGTCCCATTGCTAAGGTATCCTCGCATGTTGCCTAAAAAGATTAATGACTATTATATCCTTCCCTTAGACTATCTGCCCTCTTTATGGCATGGGACAGTCTTATGGCGAACGATTACTCGATGACCCTTCTACATCCAATTGAAAGACTTCCTGCCCTTTCATGGTATGGATAGATCCTTTCACCCGAAAGACTTAAAGAACAAGAAAGACAACTTAGGGTAGGTAGTTCTTAATTGCTTGCTCTATTCGAATTCAAACTAAAAACTTTTTTCTACTTCTTTTCAAAGAATCTTTTCAAAAGGCTACACTTATTTACAAGCTAAAGTTCTTCTTTAAAAATCTTTTCAAAACAATTCAAACATTTCAAACAAAGTGAGCTAAGCAATTAAGAGCCCATGGATAACCATGGATGCAAAGGGTGCCTTACACCTTCCCTTTGCATAATTTACCCCCCGAACTCAAAATCTTTCAAAGGTCTTTCCTGTTCTTTTTGCCTTTCCTAATTGGATAAAATAAAAGTCGGTGGCGACTCATGCTTAACCGCGACATTTCGATTATAAAAAGTCAGTTCACCGTATTACAATGATGAATTGAGCATAACATCACAAGTAGAGTTCTAAGTTGAAACTTCTTGATTGATGATTGGTATGCAAATGATGTGTGATCTTAGGGTCAAAAATTGGGGTATGACAGATGCCCCTATTTAAGTTTCTTCGATTCGGAGATACGATGATTGGAAATCTTCGTTTTGACGAAATCGAAGAGACTTAAATATATAAAACACAATTTTTGAACCTAAGATGCTATGCAATGTTTAATGAATGCATATGATGATGATAAAACACGACAACACCGGGGAGGAAAAGGAATTCCACTAGGGAAACAAATGTCTTGCGGGCAGAACTCCACTGGGGAAGGCAAGACTTTGTTGGAGTGACGAAACTTTGGTGGGAAAATAAACTTCTCTGGGGAAAACATTTCGCACCAGAGAGGTTAAAGCAATCACCTTTCGCTGGAGATGATAAAGGGGGCATCCTCTTTCACTGGGGATGAGAAAAATATGCATCCTGAATCAGAATGCCAATCTTCCGTTAACAGAAAACACACCATCGTACCACTGATGATATGAAGAGATGTACCACCGTACCATTGACGATAGCATATACCAACGTTCCACTGAAGGTATTAAAGAGAAATTCATCAACGTACCACTGACGATGAAAGAGATGTATCGCCGTACTACTGACGATAACATATACCAACGTTCCACTGAAGGTATTAAAGAGATATACCACCATACCACTGATGATATAAAAGAGATAATTCATCAACGTACCACTGACGATGAAAGAGATGTACCGCCGTACCACTGACGATAACACATACCAACGTTCCACTGAAGGTATGAAGAGAGATTCATCGACGTACCACTGACGATGAAAGAGATGTACCGCCGTACCATTGACGATAACACATACCAACGTTCCACTGAAGGTATTAAAGAGATATACCACCGTACCACTGATGATATAAAAAGAGATAATTCATCAACGTACCACTGACGATGAAAGAGATGTACCGCCGTACTACTGACGATAACATATACCAATGTTCCACTGAAGGTATTAAAGAGATATACCACCGTACCACTGATGATATAAAAGAGATAATTCATCGACGTACCACTGACGATGAAAGAGATGTACCGCCGTACCACTAACGATAACACATACCAACGTTCCACTGAAGGTATGAAGAGAGGTCCATTGACGTACCACTGACGATGAAAGAGATGTACCGCCGTACCATTGACGATAACACATACCAACGTTCCACTGAAGGTATTAAAGAGATATACCACCGTACCACTGATAATATAAAAAGAGATAATTCATCGACGTACCACTGACGATGAAAGAGATGTACCGCCGTACTACTGACGATAACATATACCAACGTTCCACTGAAGGTATTAAAGAGATATACCACCGTACCACTGATGATATAAAAGAGATAATTCATCGACGTACCACTGACGATGAAAGAGATGTACCGCCGTACCACTGACGATAACACATACCCACGTTCCACTGAAGGTATGAAGAGATATACCACCGTACCACTGATGATATAAAAGAGATATTTCATCGACGTACCACTGACGATGAAAAAGATGTACCACCGTACCACTGACGATAACACATACCAACGTTCCACTGAAGGTATGAAGAGATGCCCCTTTGTACCAATGACGATGAAGAGCAATCAATAATACTTTTTTCAATGATTTGAGGATGCAAACACAAATGCATAATCTCAACATTCATCATCCAGCAACCAAAATTCAATCCATGACCAAATGGAAAGAAGCTGTCAAAAAGACTAGACTAAGTGAGGGAGGAACTCACTGGTCTTCTGTTCGTAGACATTTGAACAGAATAACTGAAACATATTATCCACCTAGAAATAAATTCAGTGGGGATTTTCAAGGAAAGTGAGCTTTTTCTGCTTAAGACACTCTAAATGAAAGAGCAATCTGTTTGACAGTAAACTTCATGATAGAAAATGTGAATGTATGACTGTTTTTGATGCATGTTAATGATGCATATACTGCCAAAACTTAGCACAAGAATTAACTCAAGAGATGGAGTACAAAAATAACATAATCAAGCAATGTCTCGAGCTGAACACTAGAGCAGAAACTGCTATAACAATCTTTTGATGACTTCAGAATAAATGCTGCCTAACACTAGGGAACATCAGAGCTGAGAGAACACAGCAGTTGAGTTCTACACCATATTCGAACCAGGCCAAAGGTGCATTGAGTGGAACACATTCTTCTTCTTTTGCATATGAATATATCAACATATCCATTCCTTGTAATGCACTCATGAATCAAAGTAAAACCTCCTTCATAATTTTCAAAAGGATTTTGTTGAAATCAATTTTCTTTTTGTTTCAAAAATTACTATCAACAATAAATGACATTTTGAGAGATATGAAAGAAATAAGATTGCCAATAAAAGGTAAAGGCTCAAATTTTTTTAATAGAATGGTAGCCTGCAAAAGGCAAGACCCCATGGATTATTACAAAGTTTGGAAAGTGGTAATTTTGTGGAAAAGGTACATTGAAATGTAATGACCCCGTCCTTTCTCTCAACTTGGAATTCCTAAGCAAAGGCTTCCGTTGAAATGTGTTGAACTTCTTTATGATAAACAGATGACTGCTGATGATCAAGTCTTGTCTGATGTAGTTACTTGCCATGAATCCCTAACTTTTGCCTGGACCGCCCTTTCGGGTTTTCAGTCCACCAGGTATTTTATTCTGTTTATGTCTCTAATTTTTGCCTGGACCACCCTTTCGGGTTTTCAATCCACCGAGACGCTCTCTTTTGCCTAAGCCGCCCTTTCGGGTTTTCAACTTAGCGAGCTGTTCTTTTATTGTTTTTAGGCGAAGTATTTCTTGACTACATCAACATTCACAGGACGTGGGAGCTCTTCTCCATCCATATTTGCAAGAATTAATGCACCGCCAGAGAAGGCTTTCTTAACAACATATGGTCCTTCAAAATTAGGAGTCCACTTTCCCCTTGAATCAGAGGTGAAAGACAAGATCCTTTTGAGCACGAGGTCGCCTTCTCTGAATACACGAGGTCGAACCTTCTTATCAAAAGCTTTTTTCATTCTTTTCTGGTACAACTGACCATGGCATAAAGCCGTCATTCTCTTTTCTTCTATCAAATTCAATTGATCAAACCTGCTCTAACACCACTCAGCCTCAGATAACTTGGTTTCCATTAAAACTCTCAGTGATGGAATCTCAACCTCAATAGGGAGCACTGCTTCCATACCATAAACCAAAGAGAAAGGGGTTGCCCCGGTTGAAGTACGAACAGATGTACGGTACCCATGCAAAGCAAATGGGAGCATCTCATGCCAGTCCTTGTACGTAACAACCATCTTTTGCAAAATCTTCTTAATATTCTTATTTGCTGCTTCGACAGCTCCATTCATCTTGGGCCTATAAGGCGAAGAGTTGTGATGTTCAATTTTGAAACTTTCACACAGTTCTCTCATCATGCTGTTGTTCAGATTCGAGCCATTATCAGTAATGATCTTGCTCGGTACACCATATCTGCAGATGATGTTGTTCTTGATAAATCTGACCACAACTTGCTTTGTCACATTAGCATATGAAGCAGCTTCTACCCACTTGGTAAAGTAATCGATTGCTACCAGGATGAATCGATGTCCATTCGAAGCTTTGGGTTCAATCATGCCAATCATATCGATACCCCACACAGAGAAAGGCCATGGAGAAGAAATAACATTGAGAAGTGTCGGAGGCACATGAATCTTGTCAGCATACACTTGACACTTGTGACATTTCTTTACAAACTTGTAGCAATCAGATTCTATTGTCAGCCAATAGTAACCTGCTCTGAGCATCTTTTTAGCCATCGAATGTCCATTGGCATGAGTACCAAAAGAACTTTCATGGATTTCATGCATCAACATGTCTGCTTCGTGTCTATCCACGCATCTGAGCAAAACATGTCATAATTCCTTTTATACAAAACATCAGCATTGATGAAGAAACTGCCAGCCAATCTCCTCAAAGTTTTCTTATCCTTATTTGATGCCCCAAGTGGGTACTCTTGAGTCTGAAGGAAGTGCTTAATATCAAAATACCAAGGCTTTTCATCTGTTGATTCCTCAACTGCAAATACATGAGCAGGTCTATCAAGACGCCTGATTGTAATCTGAGGTTCCTCATTATGGAAGTTCACTTTGTACATGGAGGACAATGTGGCTAATGCATCAGCCATCTGATTCTCATCTCGAGGGATGTGGTGGAATTCAACTTTGTTAAAGAACGTCAACAGCCTTTGATCGCGACTTTACGTGTCTATAAATCTGATAACTGCAAGTGCACAGTCGTGTCGTGTAGTTTTAAAAGATATCGAATCCACAGGGACTATGAATCGATCTACCGTTATCTAAGGTTACTATGTAAAGCTAGGAGTACTAAAATTTCGATTGTTCCTAAGGGAAAGTGATTGTGAGAAAATAAAGAATAATAATAAAAGACAGGTATCAGTATGTATTTCGTTTAACTAAAGGTAATCCGAAGGTTCATTGGCTTTTGCATAATTAAATTAAAAATCTTTACTAATTCCAATTGATTAAAAATCCTCGTCTCAAACTTTCGCTCTGTTGATTCAGACTACTATCCTAATCCTAATGTACGCTTTCGCCATCCCATTAGATTTTAGAAGAGCTTTTTGGAAACAATGTAATTAATAAAATGCCTATTTTACGAGGTTGTTATCTATTTAAATCTCCTAATCTCAAACTTTCGCTCTGTTGACTCGGAACATGCTAATATCCCTAACGTACGCTTTCGCCATCCCGCTCGGGTGTAAAAACACTTTTTGAAAATAAATAAGTTCCAATTAGTTTTAATACGCTTTCGCCATCCTTAAAACTAATGTCCTATGTCTACTATCCAGTTAAAGATCTCAAACTTTCGCTCTATTGATTTTAACCTTTGACCGTCCTAATCCCTCAAACTTTCGCTCTGTTGGTTTTAAGACTTACTAATTAAACTAGACATATAAACCAAAAATAAGTGATAATTAATAAAACATAATTTAAGCCAATTTATTTCGGATCCCTACGGTTAACTTACTTTACATACCGACACCTTTAGTATTTTAGCCAGACATATTAATACGATTAAACATACATATATCGGTTCGGTTCATAATAATAAGCATATTAAATGGCATATAATATATCATGCAGATAAATAATATAAATAAGGCGGTAAATAAAAAACCTGAATTAAAATAAATCTGGATTGAATTGAATCTTGAAGTACTCGAACTTCCACCACAGGTTGGCTGGATCGTTCTTCGGAATTTAAATGGCAGAAAAATAAAAACAAGGAAATAAAGCGATAAATCTAACGTAAGGCTAGATCTATGAAAAGTTCACAACAATTTCCAGTGTAGAAATCGTTGTGAGAAAATAGACAGTTAAATGAAAACAGAATAAGGAAAAGCAGTTCGCGGTACAATTTCGGCAGCACTTCGTTGGCAGGAAATCGGACTCTTTGGAAGTGGGATAGCAGGTCCTATTTATAGGAGGAGGTTCGCAGTTGGAATCCGTGCATTGAGGAACTTTCTGCAGACTGGGCGTGGAGACGTGGGTCTCCGTTTCTTCAGGAAGACTTGAGACGTGCGTCTCAAGTGGAGAAAATCTTGGGCAGTTGGAGACGGGCGTCTCCTCTTGGTGACGTGGCTGAAGAGAACGTGGAGACGTGCGTCTCCACTTGCTTGCAGGTCTGGGCCACGCGCCTTTTGATTCATGGTGGGCTGAATATCTCTTTTGGGCCTTTTGGGTCCTAATTGCACCCTTCTTTCACTTCAGCACTCCCTTTTCATCTTTTAGGCATAAATATTGGTCATTTAAGCTCAATTTTCTTTCCTTTTCGCAAATAGTCGAAATTGAAGTGTAAAACCTGAAATAAAGCAAATACACGCGTAATATCATAATAAATTAACATAATAAACGGAAAATGCTATAAATATCTATGGATTTTAGGCTAAATATACGATATAAAATCGTGTTATCAAATGATGATCTCGGATTTAAAATTAATGAAAATTTATCAGAAGCTTGATAGAATCATAGCGACTACACGATAAATTTCCAAAAGTCTTAAAACAACTGCATACAATCTCTGCCATATTTGATCTTTTATTCTGATTCGGGACAAAGGAAAAAGATAAGAAACAATATCAAATAATATACAAAAATAAATATAAAACAAATTAAACTTAATTCATTCTTTTTGTGATTTTTTTTTGGAATTTGATTTTAAGTTAATTAACAAGCTAATTAAACAAATAATTATACAAATAATTAGACTTAACAAGAAAAATATTATTTTATATGTCAAAAATTAGATTATAAAAAATATAAACCTAAATCTAAAAGGAAAATATTTTTGGAGTTTTTTGATTGGTTAAAAATAATTAAAAAGTAATATTTACATAATTACTAATTAATTAAGCAATATAAATTAATTATGAAAAGAAATAAAATATTTTTATGTTAAAAATTAAATAAACATTTTATCAACTTAAAACTAAAATTAAAACATTTTTTTTTGAGAAATTGAAAATATGCATAAATATGGAGTTTTTAATTCATGAACTCCTAACACTACTACATATTAAAAATTACATTGTACTTACTCTATGATGTTCCAAGAGTGGAAAAAGAGTGATTGAAATTGATTGAAAGTGGCTATTTGAATGAGCCTTGATTTTTACAAGTTTATTGAAACTTTTGGAAAATATAAAACTTATGCTATGGCTTTGGTGTTTGTTGTTGTGCTCTCCTCTTGTTTCTCCCTTTCTTTCCTCCTCTTGAATGAAGAAAATGAAGTTCTATTTATAGGCAAAGAGTTTGATCTTGGAAGCCTTGCAAGTGGAAATTGTCATGATTGATTTTGTGGAAAAAATATGATAATGGAATATTTTCAATGAGTGTATTTCTTAACCATGGTTAAAACACTCAAGTATTATTCTCTTCAACCTTGCAATAATATATTTAAGCATCTTGAATTGGTCTTGATTGGCAACCATAAGCATCTTTGATAATATCTTTGAATTATCTCACTTTAATTAAACTTTAAATGAATAAAATTTAATTAAATGAAATAAAAATGTCATGAATCATGGATGGATCGTGGATGCCCTTTAAACATATGAGAATCAAGATTGAATCACAAAAGAATTGGCCTTTTTGAAAAAAATCAAATTTTTGGTCATTACTTGTTTCATGCATTTTTTCCAAAAAAGGTCAACTTCATCAAGGCATATCTCCCTCAATTTTGATCCTATGAAAGTGTTCTTTAACTTTTTGGAAAGCCCAAGATGTCCTCTACAAGCCACTTTGGAAGCGTTTTTGCATTTGGAGAAGTTATTTTGATGATATGGGCTTTGACAAAAAACTGCTTTTTGTTGACTTTCAAAATGACCCGTAATGTTTTGACTTATATCTCTTAGGCGGAAGCATTTCTTGACCTTGGTCCCAACATCAAAGTTGTAGAGAATTGAATTTCCTTGAGAATGAGCTTTGGTTGGAATTTTTCTGATAAATTATGAGAGAGTTATGGTCGGTCAAAGTTCAGTTGACTTTTAGCTAAAAAACTCTAATTTTGCAATTTTGAGTTTTGTCGATTTCTGAACTTTTCTTGATGAATTATGATCAACCATTGATCACATGATGAATCTTTTGACAAAATATGGATGTTGACAAAAAATTGCATTTTTGACTGTCTGTTGACTTTTTGGTCAAACTGGTCGTCTGTTGACTGTTTGAGCTGTTGACTGTGCGTCTGAGCGAATCGAAGTTTGAAAATTTGTCTGGTGGTATTTTGAGACATATGGAGATCCATGAAATCCATTTGAGGTCTCAAAAACTCGTTCTCCTGAAAAAAAAACAAAAACCCTAGTTAGGGACTGTTTGTGTAGGAGACAGTTAGGCGTACCTGATTTTTGTGCAGTGTTGAGTCTCTGTTGACCACGTGATTATCAGAAGACTTCTAGAACAAAATCTTGGAAATTTGAAGTGCGAAAAATTGATTTGACTGATGGTACAAACACGGAGAATTGCGCTGATAGTGGGTTTGACTGGTAACTAGCTGTCCGGGTATTAACGTAACAGTTAAAGTGAAAATTCAACAGTTTAAAGTTAATTTTTTCTTTTTTTGTTTTTGTTGTGTTAATGGTGAAAAATTTATTTACCTGAGCTGTTAGAAAAACACAAACATAATAAATAAATAAAATATACTGTACGCGAACGAAAATACCGATAATAACCTTGAAAATAAATATTTAATGCACAGAAAAATAAATATTTAACACACATAATATTATCTTGATAATTAAACTACCGTACGACAGATAGTACAACATTTAATACTAACAGTACAAATATTACATAATATAATGAACAGTACGACAAATAAAATAGACGGTACACTATTTGAAAGCGACAGATACAACAAACTTTAAAAATGACGATTAATAATCCATGCTATGAACAACAGAAAATAGATGATCGGAAGTGTAACCATCGCAGGTCCGCATTTTTCAGGACTATGCAGACAGAAGAAGGACATGATCACCGTAAAAATAGTGATGACTATAAGAAAAAGTGTATCCATCCACTTTGCCATTTTTGCCGAGGAAGAAGAGAAAATAATTATGAGATAGAAGTTTGAGAAATTTGGGAGATGAGTGAAATTTGATGTGAGAATTTATGGAAAAAATGAGGAGTATTTATAGAGTGAAAAGAGAGAGATAGAGACGTTGGGAGTGGAGTGTTACCGTTTTGAATAGTAGTAGGATTTGAAAAAAAGTATGGTAGGTTTTGAAAAAAAAGGGTATAGAATAAAGCTAGGATTTGATTTTGAAAAAAAAAAAAGATTTGAAAAGAAAGAAAGAGATTTTGAAAAAAAATAATATAGTATAAAAATAAAAATTAGTGGGAAATAAAACCAATAATAATTTAATTGTTACCAGTATAATCTGAAACCCGGACTCCGCGCCCTGCAAATTTTAATTCTGCACGAACTGCGTCAGCATTATTTATCTGAAAATAAATCTCAAATAAACAGTGTATGAAGTGATAAACAGTATTTGGTGTTTATGAAAGGATAAATTTAACAGCGAACCAAAATACTGTATAAAAAATTCTAAAAATTGAGTATTCATAAAATCAGGATGTTTATGAAATAAAAATCCAAGATTGTATAAAAATCCAAATTTTTAGACAGAAGTCTGTTGACTTCTTTTTTTTGAAAAAAAGAACGCGGGCGAATTTTGGGGTATAACAATAATGATCATAACACTTAGAAAATGATGGGATCTCAGAGGTCAAAAATTGGGGTGCAACAGTTAGATCCAGTAAAAATGACACAATAGTTTTCGGTATAGAAACTATTGTGAGAAAACAAAATATATGCCTAGAAATATGAAAAGAAGAAGGAAAAAATAACTTGAAATTGAATGCTGAAAAATATTGCTGGAATCGAAAATAGGAAAACTAGACGTGAGGAACCGTGGCTGGGACTAAAAATGGTCCAACAACTTTTACATGAATATTCTTTTCTTTATATAGTGCTTGCTTGCTTACTTCCGTTTCCTGAATTGTGGGAAGTCGTGGTCTTAGTCTTCCTAAAATGTAGCAAGTGAAGCAAATGAAACGGAGACGGCCGCCAAATGTGGCAAGTAAGGTATTGGAGACGTGCGTCTCTAATTGCTGAGTGGAGACGTGGGACCCAATCTCCCTTGGAGGCGGGCGTCTCACCTTTTAGGTGGTGGAGACGTGGCAACGAGTGAAAAGAGGAGAACAAGTGCCCCCCTCCCAATATATGAGGCGAGCGCCTCAAGTGGAGAAGAAGGTGGGGGCAGGCATCTGGGAATGGAGACTGAAAATTCTAGCAATACACTATCGATGTCGTCGCGGATGTTATGACATGCACTGAGATATAGATTAACTAATTATGCAGGACATAACAAAATAGTAAAGAACACAGATGATTGGGTGGGTGGTGGGGTACCCAGTTCGGTTCAACCAACCTACTATGAGGGCTACCAAGCCAGGGAGGAAATCCATTATAAGCAGTATTAATTCAGAGCTAAATTCTCCCGTTTACAACTCTTCAATTAAGACCTACCAAATGCAATTTCAATCTTCTGCTAGACCTGAGTCCTTACTCACCCCCCTTAATCACAGCAGTGATAAATAACAGACAATTATACAAAGTAATTTGAAGACACACTTCAGACAAATCTTGATCTTGCTTAGAAGCTTCAATCAAGAGACACAACCTCATGCTTACAAGCTTAGAGTGACACAAACAAAGTACACAACAAAAACACTAGTCCAATACAATTATCTAGGCGACAATTTCTTGGCTCACAAGAGAATCCTAAAACACAACCACATAGTGAAAACACGGACTCAAACTTCATTCTTTAATTTCTAATTCTCCAAGTCTTCAAATTAGGATTAGATGCCCTTTTATATAAGATAGCGCATGGGCCTTGGGCTTGAGAAACACAAATTAGGTTTAATTCACTTAAACCAAACTCCACGATTCAGAGTGCTAAATAATAGGGCAGCAAGAATCACTTTGTAACACCCTAATTCTACCCGCGGAATTTAAATAAAATCAGAGTATACAAATTCACAAACGAAACAATTGAGATATCACATATTCATTCTCAAAGACAAATCACCTCGTCACATAAAGCGGATACATAGCATTCACAAAGTACGGAAGAGCCGACAACATTAAATGATAGTCTTTAACATAAAATAACTTCCATATAAGTGCAACGGAAACTCAACAATTAGTTCAAAGATTCATAGCATCATAATTCAAAAATTAACACAATTAAAGTGGAAATCTCCAAAAGACAACTCAAGTATTTGCCAAAAACATAATAGATCAAAAGCAAGTAAATCAACGCGTTCATCCCCCCCGAGTGCTACGTATCAGAGCGACAACGACTCAAGACTAACTCGGCTAACCTCCTCTCAATGCGAATTGTTAGAACATGAAATGTTCTGATCGATATTTCTAGTTTTGATGATAACATTATATATGAATTTTTATAAGACAATATGGTACTCTAATTATTCACGTTTTCCATTTCAGGAAAAGTCTAAAAGAGTATGCACTAAATCAACATTTAGAAGCTCTGACCCAGAAGATCTGGATGGGTTCATTAGAACATGGTCTGGAAGACATCAGAAGATGGTCTTAAGGAAATCAGAACATGGTCTGGAAGGCATTAGAAGATGGCAATCAGAAGCAAGGTTCTGAATATCTGATGGTATCACGCTACAAAGAACTTCCAAAGTCTGATGACTGAAGTTGCATCTGCACCAACGCTGAAGACTTTGATATTCAAACGTCATTCTAATAGTCTGAGTCCAGAAGCAAGTACAAGATGAAAAAGATACAACGTCAAATCTGTCTGACTGACAAAAGGAACGTTAGAAGCTACAAAAGGCAAAGTCAGCAAGAGCAGTTGAAACATGGCTCGAGGTAGTTGATAAAAGAGTGAAACAGTAAATGCAGCAGTGTACTATTCATGTAAAGCATTAAATGCTATTCAATGGTCACATTTCTCACTGCCTATAAAAGAGAAGTTCTGATTGCTGAAGAACACACGCTAAGGGACCTTACGCTGCCAAATTGATTCTAAACGTTATCACACAAACAACAAAGAAACTTCGTCTTCAACCTCACAAATATGTAGTATCTTAGTGAGTGTTAAAACTTAATCTTGAGAGAAAAATCACTTGGTGATTATAGCTTATTAAGAAGCACATTAAACTTTTGTAATATTGTTTACTATTTGTAAAAGGAAATTCTTAGAGTGATCAAGTTGTGATCTGTATACTCTAGAAGACTTAAAAGTTGTCTAAGTGGAATACCATTGTAATCAAGGATGATTAGTGGATTAAATCCTCAGTTTTGGTAAATCACTCTGTAAGGGATGGACTGGAGTAGTTTGGTTAACAACGAACCAGGATAAAAATAACTGTGTGATTATTTTTTATCTTCCATTTTTAGAAACAACCCTTATTCAATCCCCCCTTTCTAAGTGTTTTTCACTCCTTCAATTGGCATAAGAGCGCCGGTTTTAGGTGCAAACACTTAACAGTGTTAGAGAAAAGATTCAGGAAGAAAAACACGTCATGGCAAATCCTAGTCCAACACCAACTAATACTGAACAAAGCAACAATGGTAACTTTAGCTTTAATGGATTCAATAGACCACCAGTCTTTGATGGTGAGAACTTTGAATATTGGAAAGATAGACTTGAAAGTTACTTTCTAATCCAAGATGGTGATCTATGGGATTTAGTGTTGGATGGTTACCCATATCCAGTAACTACTTATGGAGTCAAGATTACTAGACAGGCTAAGAGTGATGAGCAAAAGAAAGAGTTCAAAAATCATCCCAAAGCAAGGACTATATTCTTAAATGCCATTTCACCTGCTGAGTACGAGAAGTTCATAAACAGAGAAACTGCTCATGACATTTTTGAATCTCTAAAGATGACTCATGAAGGAAATGCACAAGTCAAGGAGATAAAAGCTCAGGCTCTCATCCAGAAGTATGAAGCCTTCAGAATAGAAGATGATGAAAACATTGAAGCAATGTTCTCCAGATTCTAGACTCTGACTGCTGGATTGAGAGTTCTTGACAAGGGATACACAAAAGTTGATCACGTTAAGAAGATAATCAGAAGTCTACCTAGAAGATGGGGACCAATGGTTACAACATTCAAGATTGCAAAGAATTTGAATGAAGTATCTCTTGAGGAGCTTATAAGTGCTCTGAGGAGTCATGAGATTGAGCTTGATGCAAATGAGGCTCAGAAGAAAGGTAAGTCTATTGCTTTAAAATCTAAAAATAAACATTGTGCTAACGCTTTTCAGGCAGAAGAAGAAGGATCTGATGAGTCATAGTCAGAAGAAGAATATGAATTGTCCCTCTTATCTAGAAGGGTGAATCAACTCTGGAAGAGCAAGCATAGAAGGTTCAAGAACTTCAAGAAACCTGAAAAGGGAGAATCTTCTGAACACAGAAGATCTGGCAAGAAGAAGGTAGTGTGCTATGAATGCAAAGAGCCTGGATACTTCAAGAATGAATGTCCTAAGCTTCAGAGGGAAAAGCCCAGAAAGAAGTTTGAAAATAAAAGACACGATGGCTACATGGGATGACTCTGATTCATCTGATCAAGAGTCAGACTCTGAAGATGATTAAGCCAACATAGCACTCATGGCAACAGTTGATACTGAAGAAGAATCTACTTCCGATTCATACTCTGAAGAGGTATTTTCTGAACTCACTAGAGAAGACTTAGTTTCTAGCTTATCAGAACTTCTGGAAGTCAAGAGTAAACTTAGTCTCAAATACAAAAAGCTCAAAGAGATTTTTGCATCTGAAACTAAGAGATTTGAAATAGAAAAATCTGAACTAAAAGAAAAAGTTTTAAAATTAACTAAAGATGTTGAATCTCTGAAAACATCTTCAAGTTCAGACACGTCTATTCCAAGCACTAACAATATTCTGAAAGAATATGACTTGAGCTTCAGAAAGTTCTTATCTAGAGGTATAGGAAGAAGTCAGTTAGCCTCCATGATTTATGGTGTTAGTGGAAACAAAAGGATATTTATAGGTTTTGAGGGAGAAATCCCATATAGACTAGAACCTGTTGATGAAATGATCATTAAATACAAACCTTTGTATGAACAGTTCAAGTATGGTCATTCTCATGATATCAAACACACATCACACTCTAAAAGTTTCCATCTCACACACACAAAAAAACATGCTGTTGCATATTCTGGAAAAACTTATGTAAGATCTCAGTTTAATCAGAACATGAGAAGGACTAATCCCAAAGGACCCAAAAGAATGTGAGTACCTAAGGATAAGATAATTCCTGTTGCAGATCTCCTTCACAGCCCAAAAGACAAACATGTCATGGTACCTGGACTATGGGTGCTCACGTCACATGACGGGAAGAAGGTCTATGTTCCAAAGTCTGGCAGTTAGATCTGGAGGAGAAGTGAAGTTTGGAGGGAACCAGAAGGGAAAAATCATAGGCTCAGGAACCATATGTATGGGTAATTCTCCCTCTATAACTAATGTTCTTTTAGTAGATGGATTAGCTCATAACTTATTTTCCATAAGTCAATTAAGTGACAATGGTTATGACAAAATCTTTAATCAAAAGTCCTGTAGAGCTGTTAGTCAAAAGGATGGTTCAATCCTACTTACAGGCAAAAGAAAAAACAACATTTATAAGATTGATCTTTCAGATCTTAAGATACAACAGGTTACTTTCCTTTTGTCTGTTAACGATGAGCAGTGGGTCTGACACAAAAGATTGGGCCATGTTAGTATGAGAAACATTTCTCAGATTAACAAACTCAATCTGGTCAGAGGACTCCTAAATTTGAAATATAAATCAGATTCTCTTTGTGAAGCATGTCAGAAAGGGAAGTTTTCAAAACCTGCGTTTAAATCTAAAAATGTTGTTTCATATTCTAGGCCTTTAGAACTTCTGCACATTGACCTGTTTGGCCCAGTCAAAACAGCATCAATCAGAGGCAAGAAATATGGATTGGTCATTGTAGATGACTATAACATATGGACATGGGTAGAGTTATTAAAATACAAGGATGAGTCACATTCTGTGTTCTTTGACTTCTGTAATCATATTTAATCTGAAAAAGAATGTAAAATCATAAAAGTCAGAAGTGATCATGGTGGTGATTTTGAGAACAAATTCTTTGAAATTTATTTCAAAGAAAATGGTATTGCCCATGATTTCTCTTGTCCTAGAACTCCATAACAAAATGGAGTTGTAGAACGAAAGAATAGGACTCTCCAAGAAATGGCCAGAACCATGATCAATGAGACTAATATGGCTAAGTATGTTTGGGCCGAAGCAATTAACACACCTTGTTATATCCAGAATAGAATCTCCATTAGACCTATTCTCAATATGACTCCTTAAGAATTATGGAAGAACAGAAAACCTAACATTTCATATTTCCATCCATTTGGATGTATTTGTTATATTCTGAATACTAAGGATCATCTGAACATGTTTGATTCCAAAGCTCAGAAGTGTTTCCTTCTTGGATATTCTGAACGCTCTAAGGGCTACAGAGTATATAATATTGAAACTCTAATAGTCGAGGAATCAATCAATATCAGTTTTGATAATAAGCTTGTCATTGAAAAGCCAAAGCAGAATGATAATTTTGCAGATATAGATATCTCTAACTCAGATCATGAAGAGATCAGAGGAAAGGAAGTATCAGAAGATCAATTTGCACCGACATAGAGAATCTCATAATATCCGAAGAGCCAACCCTCATAAGATCCTCAAGAATTAACTCTGCTCATTCATAAGATGTTATAATTGGAAAGAAAGATGATCCCATCAGAACAAGAGCATTCCTAAAGAACAATGCAAAATGTAAATTTGGTTTAGTGTCTTTGATTGAGCCAACTTCTGTTGATCAAGCTCTAGAAGATGCTGGCTGGATCATTGCTATGCAAGAAGATTTAAATCAGTTTACAAGGAATGATGTTTGGGATTTGGTTCCAAGACCTAAAGGATTCAATATTATTGGAACAAAATGGGTATTCAGAAACAAGTTGAATGAGAAAGGTGAAGTGATCAGAAACAAAGCCAGACTGGTTGCTCAGGGCTATAGTCAACAAGAAGGTATTGACTACACCGAAACCTTTGCACTTGTGGCCAGGTTAGAATCTATTAGATTGTTAATTTCTTTTGCCACTCAAAATAACATCACTCTTTATCAGATGGATGTTAAGAGTGCCTTTTTAAATGGTTATATAGATGAAGAATTATATGTTCACCAACCTCTTGGTTTTGAAGACTCTAAGTCTCCAGAACATGTTTTTAAACTAAAGAAATCATTATACGATTTGAAGCAAGCTCCCAGAGCTTGGTATGAAAGATTAAATTTTTTCCTTATGGATAGTGGTTTCACAAGAGGAAAAGTAGACACAACTCTCTTCTATAAAACATGTAAAAAGGATATTTTAATTTGCTAGATTTATGTTGATGATATTATTTTTAGCACATCTAATGCTACACTTGGAAAGGAATTTGCTAAGTCTATGCAGGCAGAATTTGAGATGAGCATGATGGGAGAACTCAAATATTTTCTAGGCATTCAGATCAACCAAACTGCTGAAGGAACCTATGTTCATCACACTAAGTATGTCAAAGAACTTTTGAAGAAGTTCAAACTATCTGTAAGTAAAGAAGCTAAAACACCAATGCACCCAACTTGCGTTTTAGGTAAGGATAAGGTAAGCAAGAAGGTAGATCAGAAGATCTACAGAGGTATGATATGACCTCTTCTCTATCTGACTGCTTCTAGACTTGATATTTTATCCAGTGTTTGCTTGTGTGCTAGATTCCAATCAGATCCTAGAGAAACTCACTTAACTGCTGCTAAGAGAATTCTTAGGTATCTGAGAGGTACTACTAATGTTGGTTTAGTCTACGCTGGAGATAGAGTTGAAAGGAAAAGTACTTTTTGGAAGCTGTCAGTTTCTGGGAAGTAACTTGATCTCCTGATACAGCAAAAAGAAAGCAACAATTGCACTCTCTACAACAGAAGCAGAATATGTAGCTGCTGCTGGATGTAGTACACAAATGCTCTGGATAAAAAGTCAGCTAGAAGACTATCAGATATACGAGAGTAACATTCCTATAGTCCTGTGACAATACTTCTGCTATTTGTTAATCTAATAATCCTATTTTACATTCTAAAGCTAAACATATAGAGATTAAACATCACTTTATTAGGGACTATGTTCAGAAGGGTGTTCTTTCTCTAAACTTTATAGATACATACCATCAATGGGCTGATATCTTTACAAAACCCCTTGTTGAAGATAGGTTTAAGTTCATTCTAAAGAACATCAGTATGGATTTATGCCCAGAATGAAGTTTTTGAGATGATCTGATATGTGGACTAGTCTGAAAATTTCGCTTTATTTATTTTTCTTATTTTACCTATTAGATGTTCTGATTCTATTTATTTTCTCATCCTCTTCAAACACCTCCCTTCTGTTTGAAAGACCCTCTGAACCCTATCTCATCTCCAACCCAGAAGAGCCAATAACTATTATCAGAACCATCCCACCTCTACCTTCTGTTGATATGCGTTTTCAATTATTATAACGTAAGGTACGGACAGGGTTAGATTATCTGAAGATTGCCTATGACTCCAAGTTGGATCATGTGGCCGCTAGAAAGCTCTGGAAGGCTTTCTTTAAGAATGTGCAGACAGACTTTCTAGATCTCTAGAATGACTGTATTGTTGTTGCTCCTGGTCCTTCTGGACTGGCTCTGGAGTATGGCGATGGAAAGTATTTTCACCATATTGTGAACTGGAAGCCTCTGGAGGAAGCTCCGTTTGTTGATGAGATGGAGTTGGACTATGATGATATGGATATTGATAATCCCTCTACCCATGGTAGTCTGGACTCCAAAGAAGCCTGTGGTTTCTCCTAAGGAATTTGCAGTTCTGACTGGAGACATGGAGACGCTATTCGATTGGTTCAAAGAGAACCCTGTTGCTGATCAACTTATTCCAGCCTCTGCTCCAAATGCAGTCCCTTCAAGTTCTGTAGTGTTGGATACTCCTGAAGGAACTTCAGCAGAATCAAGCAACTGTATTCAGTCGTTTAGTAAAGCAAGATGAAACAAATGCTGAGTTCAAGACTTGGATGAAAAGATCTAAATAATCCTCCAAGAAGCAGGCAGAAGACACTGCTGAGATCAAGAATCTGCTAGCAGCCTTAGCCTTTAAGCTTACCCAGTCTTAGTCTGTGTTTTGAGTCTTTGTTTAAAGTTTTCTTTGTTTATTGCATCTGTTTTCTTTGTCCATTGCATCTGATTATACTCTCTCTATGTTTTATCAATGAAATCTCTTTCTTCATCTTTTGTGTGTCTTTCATCTGAATCTTTTATGCTTTTTGATGTTATGACAAAAAGGGAGAGAAACATATTATTTGAATTGATTTATTATATCAGTTTATGGGCTTAAGTCTCAACATTCCTAACAAAAATTGCAAGTTTTTGTCTCTGATAGTTTTGTAGGAATGTGATAATATGAAAATGTTCAAAAAGGGGAGAAACGTATCTAGAGAAAATCTTTCAAAGATTTGAAGCAAACAAATTCTAATGCACTAATACAAGAAATTGCAAAGATCTGAAGCAATCTACTTTGATGCTCTGATAAGCGAAGTGTTCTAAAGAAAGATTCAAAGCTTTGAAGCTGTCCA